>NW_026014642.1:40000-243906 GCF_020379485.1 Brassica napus
CGTGTGTGGACGTCCGTGGCTGTCCATCAGTACACATATCAGCACATTGGTCCTTGGACTCAGCACGCTGGCCCTTCCCGTGAACTATTCGGGTGATTTTGGCCCACGTGGGCTGTCTGTTCAGTACACACAGGACGTCCGTGGGTGTCCGTCAGCACACACAGGACGTCCTTGGCTGTCCGTGTGTGTCCGTGTGTGTCCGTCAGCACACACAGGACGTCCGTGGCTGTCCATCAGTACACATATCAGCACGTTGGTTCTTGGACTCAGCACGCTGACCCTTCCCATGGACTGTTCGGGTGATTTTGGCCCACGTGGGCTGTCTGTTCAGTACACACAGGACGTCCGTGGGTGTCCGCCAGCACATACAGGACGTCCGTGGCTGTCCGTGGCTGTCTGTCAGCACACACAGGACGTCTGTGGCTGTCCGTGTGTGTCCGGCTGTGTCCGTGTGTGTCCGTCAGCACACACAGGACGTCCGTGGCTGTCCATCAGTACACATATCAGCACGTTGGTCCTTGGACTCAGCACGCTGACCCTTCCCGTGGACTGTTCGGGTGATTTTGTCCCACGTGGGCTGTCTGTTAGGTACACACAGGACGTCCGTGGTTGTCCGCCAGCACACGCAGGACGTCCGTGGCTGTCCGTCAGCACACACAGGACGTCCGTGTGTGTCCGGCAGCGCACACAGGACGTCTGTGGCTGTCCGTGTGTGTCCGAACAGTGCTTTTCGTACAAGGAACCTCAGTGGGTTGTGTGTTTCGACCTGAGCAATGTCGTTTATGTGTCCCATAGACTCAGCTCAGGTGATCATATTAGATCAGGTCACGTCACTTGCTTAGTCCATAATCATATTCGACCCGAAATGCCCTGTGGGTCGTGTGTACCACGTGCTCGGTGAAGATAGGATATTGCCTTATTCTAAACAAGGAAACATAAGGGGCAAATCAATTGTATAAATATAAACTGAGATTGATACATCATTCTTAGGTTCGTCCTAATAAGTTATACACACTTAGTGTAACATATGTTCACAAGTTGCACAATAGGCTATCAGTATTTCACATCTATCTACAATGACCCATTCACCACACATCTTCCCATGGCCTGAGCCTTCATGGTGCCTTTCCCTTACCACGGTCCATGTCCGACCCTGAAACCACACAAGACACAATGCACATTCATAAGGCCGATATCCTAACATCAAGTCTAGATAAGCATGGTTCGGTTACTTAGAATCTATAACCTGTCCAAACCAACATACTCAAATAAATTCCCAAAAACTAATTAAAATTCATGATAATCCCTGATAAATCCCAACTAAGAAATTCCCATAAACAGATTCCAACAAAACACACTAGAACATCCAAATCCGACCATGAACAGTCCGGCCAAGCGTGTTGAGCCAACACGCCCGAGTCTAGTGATGGACGCATCCGTGTAGACCACATAAGGTTGGTCTTCCTCCAAAAGAACCAGGACGGGCACCCTAGTCAGCGTATCCTTAAGTGCGGAGAAACATCTCGTACACTCATCAGACCATATGAACTTAACGTCCTTCCCAGTCAACCGTGTCATAGGTTGAGCCAAGCTTGCAATTCCCTTCAAAAACTTTCTATAGTAAGCTGCCAGCCCTAGGAAGCTTCTAACTTCCGTGGCACTGCGTGGTCGGGGCCAATCCTTGATTGCCCTGATCTTCTCTGAATCCACTGAGACGCCCTGGTCAGAAACAATATGACCGAGGAAACCAATACTCTTTTGCCAAAAACAGCACTTGCTGAGTTTAGCAAAAAGTTTGTGCTCTCGTAATCGTTCCAGCACAGCTCTCAAATGTTTTCGATGAGATTCCTCGTCCTTGGAGTAGATCAGGATATCATCAACGAATATGATCACTGATTCATCCAAGAAGTCCCAGAACACGCTGTTCATCATTTTCATGAATGCAGCAGGTGCATTGGTCAGACCGAACGGCATCACTACAAACTCGTAATGGCCGTACCTGGTCCTGAATGCTGTCTTCCTAATGTCGTTTGGCTCTATAGGAATCTGATGATATCCCGAGGCCAAATCGATTTTAGAGAACCACTTAGCTCCTTTATGCTGATCCAACAGCTCGTCTATCCTGGGTAACAGGTATTTGTTCTTCACAGTTACCCTGTTCAACCCTCGATAGTCGATGCACAGACGCATGCTACCATCCTTCTTTTTCACAAAGAGGATTGGTGCACCCCAAGGGGAGCTACTTGGTGGTATGAACCCCTTGTCAAGCAATTCTTCCAATTGCTTCTTTAGCTCGGCCATCTCGGCCGGAGCCATTCGATACAGATTCTTGGACAGCGGAGCTGTCCCTGGTTCCAGTTCAATCAGAAAGGGATCGGACCTATCAGGGGGGACACCCTGTAGCGCCTGAAACACATCCTGGAACTCGGACACCAACGAATCCTCGCGTGGGTCTAACAGAAAACCAGAACTGTCAGTGTAACATCCCGGATCCTGAATAGGATCATTGGGACGGCCATGGTTCGAGGAAACGTACTAGTCAGTCTTAGGACATCATGACAAGCGTTCCATGGCCAGATAAGAAGGTTAAGGACGTAAGGAAACTTAGACTTAACCTTACACAAGTCGAGAGTCAGCTAGGACGAGTAAGACGGTAGCTGGATGGATGGAACAGGTAGCTCAACCAGCTCAACGGAGTTAGGTTAAGCTCACTCCAGCTCGGCCACTACTAAGTCAGCTCCACTAGCTGAACTACTAGCTCACTCAGCTGAGGCAGCTGGGTGTCAGCTCATCTCAGCTGGACGGACTGTTCGGGTTTCGGTCCGATGATCCGGGTCCAGGCCAGGTGCGGGCCATGAGGCCATGAACCGTTGGGGCTTGGGACAAGGCCATGGGCTAAGTCCAGAGGGATTGGGTAAGGCCTTGGGCCTCTGTCCGACACAAACCCATGCGGTATTGGCGAAGGGACGCATGCGGCCGAGAGGGGGTAACCCTTGGCTGATTGTGCTTATCCGCTGGCCAGTAATGCCTGTTCGTGGGGCAAGACTTACCCCCTCGTTTTCTATAAATATGGGGTCCTCACTGTCGATTTCATTCATCCAATCCAGAGTAAAAATACTCAGAGAAATCATAGAGAGAGAGAAAGAAAGAGAGAGAGAGTTTTCGGCTGTTGGGGTCAAAAACGGTTGCGACTAATTTAACATTCAAAACGTCTGAGGAAGAAAATAAGAATTTCTCCGATGAATACTTTTCGAAATAGATTCTTTCTTACGAAAAAGCTTTGCGGAAGAAAGAACGAGACGTCTGACGAACGCTCGAAACAGGTCGTTACGCAGCGACTAAGCATGCCACGCTCGGTCGCTACGTAGCGACCGAGCCCGAGCCAAGCTCGGTCACTACGTAGCGACCGAGCGTCCGTCTCGCTTGGTCGCTACGTAGCGACCGAGCTCGAGCCAAACTCGGTCGCTACGTAGCGACCAAGCATCCGTCTCGCTCGGTCGCTACGTAGTGACCGAGCATCCATCTCGCTCGGTCACTACGTAGTGACCGAGCTCGAGCCAAGCTCGGTCGCTACGTAGCGACCGAGCGTCCGTCTGGCTCGGTCACGACTTAGCGACCGAGCTCGAGCCAAGCTCGGTCGCTACGTACCGGGTTCGAGCCAAAGTTTGGTCATTGCGTAGCGACCGGGCTCTTCCAAACATCGATACGACATCAGTCCATGCATCCTCGTCAAACCTTCAAATGCTATCTCCCGAAGACCGTAGCGAGCTCAGTCTATGTTTTCCGCTATTGTAAATCATCGATCAAACTTTGCGAATTAAAAACCGCGGAAAGTTCATTCTTTATCAAAAGAAATCGTAATAAACGTGTCAAGTCGGAAGACGGCCCATAGGGACCTAAGACACGACTCGAGGCCCATCCTACGATTTCTTAACCAAAAGCCCGTAAACCGCCGCACGGTTTACGCTTGGTCCACAAAGAAGGATAAATGTCAAGTTTCCGCGGATAAATACGGAAGTTTTGAAGATAATTATGAAGATCGGAAAAATGGAATATCTCCATTTTTATGCTATGACGGCTTAAGGGCAGAAGAGTAAAAGCGTAAACCGACTTTGGAGCTAGTATATAAGGAGTCCTAGGCAAGGAGCATGAAAAAGGGAACTTTTCAGAGCAAACTTAGCACTTAGAGCAATTTAGGCATTTTTTCCGTTTTTGTTATTTCGAGCTGCGACTCAATTCAAGGGGGGAGCAACGATCGATCGAGCCAAACCTCGAAACGATCTCCTTGTTATCGAGCTGACGATTCGAGATATCGACGTCGCTAGGGTGCTAATCGACACCGGAAGTTCGGCCGATATCATCTTCAAAGACACTCTTGAAAAGATGGGAATCAATCAATCCGAAGTCACGAAATGCCCAAGCCCACTGCTGGGACTTTCGGGTGAAACAATCATGGCCTATGGATCGATTAATCTCGCTGTCAAAGCCGGAACCGTGACGAACGTCACAGAATTTCTAGTCGTCGACCGTCCCGCATCTTACAACGTTATCATGGGGACGCCATGGTTGAACGCCATGCGTGCAATCCCATCAACGTACCATCTTTGCCTCAAGTTCCCGACCCCTAACGGAGTCGAGGTAATATGGGGAAATCCGAGAGTCTCACAGGTTTGTTTCGCCGCAGAACTAAAATGAAAAAGACCGATCCTCGAGATCACTCCTAGAAAAGTGGAGAAAAAGACCTCCAACAAAGATACGCGAAGTCAGTATTCAGCAGAACTCTTCTGGCAATCTCGCAGCATCGCAGCCCTAGATGAAAAACGCGAGCCAACATGCGAACCCGTGGTAACGATCTGTCTCGACGAAGCCTTTCCAGAACGCTGCGTCGAGATTGGAGCCAATCTCCGCGAGCCTTTAAGGACAGAACTCGTAACCTGTCTTAAAAAGAACCTCAATACTTTCGCATGGGCTGCGGAAGATATGCCGTGAATCGACATTAACATAACATGTCACGAGCTGAATATCGACCCAACATTCAAACCCGTCAAACAAAAAATACGGAAGCTAGGACCCGAACGTGCTGCCGCAGTAAACGATGAGGTCGAAAAATTGCTTAAAGTTGGGTCGATAGCAGAAGTAAGATACCCAGACTGGCTCGCCAACCCTGTAGTAGTCAAAAAGAAAAACGGGAAGTGGCGAGTTTGCGTGGATTTTACCAACCTAAACAAAGCATGTCAAAAGGATAGCTTCCCTCTACCACATATCGATCGATTAGTAGAAGCACTAGTGGGCAACAAACTCTTATCCTTCATGGATGCCTTCTCAGGTTATAATCAAATTAGGATGAATCCCGACGATCGCGAGAAGACTGCGTTCATTACCGATCGCGGAACTTATTGCTATAAGGTAATGCCCTTCGGCCTCAAAAACGCCGGCGCAACTTACCAACGACTCGTGAACCGAATGTTCTCCAAACAACTCGGAAAAACGATGGAGGTTTATATTGACGACATGCTCGTCAAATCCCTCAAAGCAAAAGATCACGTGTCACATCTCGAAGAATGTTTTGCACAATTAAATTACCATAACATGAAGCTCAACCCGACAAAATGTAGATTCACCGTGGCATCAGGGGAATTCCTCGGCTCCTTGGTCACATACCGCGGCATCGAAGCAAATCCGAAACTGATCAACGCACTAATCGAGATGGCTTCTCCAAAGAATAAGCGGGAAGTCCAAAGGTTGACCGGCAGAATCGCAGTGCTTAACCGATTTATTTTACGATCAACAGACAAGTGCCTGACCTTCTACGATGTCCTGCGAGGAAATAAAAAATTCGAATGGTTGGAAGAGTGCGAAAACGCCTTCCAACAGCTGAAGCGTTATTTAGCTACTCCTCCAGTCCTCGCAAAACCCGTGGAAGGGGAGCCTTTATTCTTGTACATCGCTGTATCGGCAACGGCCGTAAGTGGATTCCTGATCAGGGAAGAACGCGGGGAGCAGAAACCTATTTTCTACATAAGCAAAACCTTGCTGGATGCCGAATCTAGGTACCCATTGATGGAAAAATTGGCATGCGCGGTCGTAACATCGGCCCGAAAACTAAGACCATATTTCCAATCCCACACAATCGTCATACTCATGACTTTTCCCCTACGGACAATTTTGCATAGCCCAAGTCAGTCAGGCCGACTGGCCAAGTGGGCGGTCGAGTTGAGCGAGTACGACATCGAGTACCAACCAAGGACGAGCGCAAAGTCACAAGTGCTCGCAGACTTCTTGGTCGAACTTCCAACGGGGACAATAACCAATGAGGAACCAAATTCCACCTGGCTCCTCCACGTCGACGGATCCTCATCCAAGCAGGGATCGGGTATCGGAATCCGTCTCACATCTCCAACGAGCGAGATCTTGGAACAATCGTTCAGGCTGGAATTCCACGCCTCGAACAACGAGGCAGACTACGAAGAACTAATCGCAGGACTACGTTTGGCTCACAGCTTAAAAATACGTAATCTCCACGCTTACTGCGACTCCCAGTTAGTGGCCAGTCAACTCAGCGGAGAGTACGAAGCCAAAGACGAACGGATGGACGCGTACCTCAAACTGGTCCAAGGTCTAGCTCAAGACTTTGACTGTTTTGCCCTTACGCGAATCCCCCGCTCCGAGAACGTCCAGGCAAACGCCCTCACGGCCCTAGCATCAAGTTCCAACCCAGGAACTTGATGCATTTGTGTACTGATGCATCGTTGATATGTGTGGTTGTTACGGCCCTGACGTCCCATTGGTGGAGATGCGTCCCATATGTGCTGAGTCTCAGTGGGTCGTCACGTGCAATAATCATATTCGACCCGAAATGCCCTGTGGGTCGTGTGTACCACGTGCTCAGGTCGCAATGATCTAATATTGCCCCTGTAATTAGATGCCCTGCGTGCTCAGGTCGCAATGATCTAATATTGCCCCTCTAATATTGACGTCAAATGCCCTGTGGGTCAGGGGCAATATTAGATCCGGTGTTACAATTGACGCACCGGCCCTGAGACTCAGCATTGATTATTCTTAATCAAAGTTTAGAGATTTTTCTCTTTTCCCTGGTGGATTCCGGACCCCTCTCTGGTGGATTCCAGAGTTTTATCGTTTTTCTGGTGGATTCCAGATCCCTTTTCTGGTGGATTCCAGAATTCTATCATCAAGTTCATCGCTTGTGAACTTGATTTCATCTAGGATTAGCGCTTGCTTTTCCTAAGGATTTTCCGACTGCGTCACATCTACTAGTTTCAATGGATTTCTAGTGGCTGGTTTAAGTCCTTCTTGTGGGGTCTGGTTCAGGGATGATTTCTTCTTGTTTTAACCTTGAAACCACGTCCTCCTGGTCCTTATTTAGACCTGCATAATCAGCCTTTGGGCAAGACAAGTGCATTATACCAGAAGTAGGAAATTTACATACTAAGTGAGATATAACTTCACTAGTTGAATCCAAGTTAACTTCTAGTGAATTAGAAGTCACTACTAGCCTAGTTGGACATGTTACAGCAAAGTGGCCTTTCTCATGACACCTATAGCAAATGGATTCTACTGGTTTTGAAGATTTAGAAGACTTACTTGGTTTCTTCTTCTCATGGAACTTAGGCAATGGCTTTGTACATGGCTCTCGAGCTTTGGCTTGTGGAGTTGGAACTCCTTGCACGCCACTGACCCTTGCTGCTGTTTTATGCTCGGTTTCTCCCTTGATGATGAGTGTAGACTCCTGGTGTAGCTTTGCGTGAGCCTTTTTGAGCTTAGCCTTTTGATTTGGCCTTTTTGCCAATATCAGCCGCCTTGGTTCAAGATTAGTATGGACCCGTATCTGATTCAACAGCTCATCTCCAGCTCCTTTCACATATTCTTCATACAAAAGTTCCTTCATTTCTTGCCAAGTAGCTTCTGGTTCATCATAGGCAAGTCGCCAATAAGCATCTTGTTCCCACTTTCTAAAGGCATCTTCAGTGAGAGTGTCTTCGGCTGTCTTATCCTCTTCATGAACTTGATTAGAATCAAACCAATGTTCCATATCTTTCTCCCAGCACAAGTATGCTTCTGGTCCATGATGATGGCCTGCAAAGTTGACGTAACCAGGTTGATCATCATTTCTTCCAGCCTCACTTAAGGCCTCTTCCTCTTCAGCAATGTCTTGTTGAGAGTCTTGCTTTCCTCCATAGTTTTCCTCAGAGTTTCCTACACTGGTTTGTGAGCCAGTTTCGTCTTGGTACTCATCCTCCTGGTCAGAGTAAGGTACTTCACACCAGGGTATGCCTTCAGCATGAGACTCGTCTCCAACTTCTTCTTTAACAGATTGGAAACTTGCTTCTCCTCCATCAACATCTTCATAGACTTCTTCGGTTTTAGAGAAATTTTCCTCATGCTCATTTGCCTCTTCTAAACTGATTTCAGAATCAGCTTCCTCTTGCCATGAGCCTTCCTGGTCAGCTTCAGGATCATCACCTTCTGTCTCTTCTCCATGGCATTCATCTCCTTTATTGAAACTGATATTTGATTCAGTTTCTCCCTCATACTCTCCTTGGTAGCTGGTATCTCCATGTGAGTAATCAGGTGGCTCTGGTTCAGGATATGCTTCAGCAGGGTCGTCTCCATACTCTGACATAGAGTAGTTATCATCAGAACATGACCCATCACAGCCATTCTCTTCATTGGACCAAGCTTGGTCGGTTTCATCAAGATCGGAGCCTTGGCTTGATTCATAAGAACTCTCTTCCTCAAAGTAATCTGCCATGGCGTCTCCCCTTATTAGTACCTTTCAAAAACCGAGAATAAGAGTATCAAGTCGTGGCTTAACAAAAGAAAGAAAGAAGAATAAGAAACCCTTAGTATTTTTTTTTTTTTGAAAGTTTTGAAACAAATGGAAAATTAACTCCTAATTTTTTTCTTGTTTAACTTTATCAAGCAAATCTCGAAATCTATAAAATAAAACAATGGAAATAAATATTTATTTTGGTTTTCAATTTAAAAGAAACAAAACAAGAATTAAAAAAAAAAGATTTTATGCTTGATGCAAATAAACCGAAAAAGGAAACTGGAGCTAGACAACTTAATGCAAACAAGGGACAATTTTTTTTGAATTTTCTAAATGAATCAAACAAGATAATGAGCTATCCTTTTCGTGCCTATCTCTGGTTTTAAAACCAAGAACAAGCAATTCAAAATCGGACAGAAAATGCAAACACTATGACATTTTTATTTTAAATTGATTTTAAATGGTGAACAAATGCAATAAGATATGATGCAAGGATAGATATCACAAGATTCAGGAGCTTGAGCTCTGATACCAAATGTTGCCGGCTGGGATTCAGACTACACGGATGGCTTGACTGAGGTTTGGTTTTGGTTCGGCTTGGACAGATCGGACGGAAGGACAGACGGAAGATCGGCTAGGCGGCTGCAATGGAGGAATAGGACGGCCAGTTATACCTGAAACAAGGAGGAACCTTTTTATGAGTTTTATGATTTCTATATGAAGAACAGAAAGTAAACTATATGAGAAATGATAAACTGAAGCAAATATGATTCTTATGGATTTAAAATGATGAATAGAAAGAAAACTAAATGATAAATGAAGAACATAAGAAAATATGACTTTTTATGGGTTTTTATATCAAATGGCCGATCTAGAACTATATGATGCAAAGTGAAAATAAAAACAAGAGAAGGATAGAGATGGTTGATGGGATCTTTGTTGCTGGACGTGCGTCTCTCTCAACAAGGATCAGTGGATGGAGAATGGACTGAGGATGGAATCCGGCTTGCTTGATATGAATCTGTTCCAAGCTGGATCGATGGATGGAATGGATAGATGGATATGGATTGACTCTCTCAATCAATGGACGAACAGATGGTCTTGAATCACACAAGGCTCCCTGGACGTGGCTTCTTTAGGACTTAGTGAATCACACACAAAGAACTAGAGAAATAACAACAAAGAATACACAACTTTGTTTAAAAGAAAACGATTTCTTATTACTTTAAAAATGTTCAAGGGTGCTTTACAATGAACTATGACCTGAGCTTATATAGGCTCGACACAGGGACTACTATAACAAAGTACACGAAAATTAAGTAGAAAAATCATAAGCTAGGCTCCTTGAAGATATCTAGCCGTTAGGCTTGATTTGAGCCTCTCCAAAAGGAAACTTGATTGAGCCTTGTATCTAGACAGCTTCTGGATATGCCCATGATCTGAAAGCCTTCCTGAAATACTCCTTAGTCCACATATGAAAGAATATGGCCGTTGGTCTTCAAAGAGTTGTAGTGAATACTCATTTACTCCTCCTAGTGTGAACATGGCAAAGATTCGCCTGTTCCTCTGCATGCTGGTCCATCTAAACTCTTCTGGAATTTTTGGATCGTGTAGGGTATGTCTTGGTTGCCTGATCTCGATTTGGTAATGGTTGGACCAACTGATTATGCAATCTTTCCATAATCGGCTCCTTATAACCGGGTTTGGGAAAATGGTTATATCTTCAACTTCACTGAGCCTTTTCTCCAGATTCTTGGATTTTCGGATCCAAAAAAGGTCCCTCTTGAGATCCATAATTGATTTTGGCCCGGGCCGCTTCTTGGTTTGGCTGATTTTCTCTTCTAAGGGCCGATACTCGCAAACGGATGGGCTGGGAAACCTCCGACTTGTAAAATTCATAACTTCTTCCTCCATGAAGCTTTTCTTGTAATTCCAAGCTTAAGGGATGAATGATTGAGCTGGCCTTCTGTGAAAATTGATTTCATGCCAGAATTCCTTCTGGTGGTTGAGATGCACTTCTTTGAATGAACCTTGGTCGCAGGTAGCTCTAGTGAGGTAGTTGTGGCAGTTGTTGCTTATCTGGCTGAGCATTGGTTCAGGTACGGTTTCTGTGCCCGCAACACCTCTTCGGCCTTCAAGGTTCTCATTTGAATATTTGCTACTACCACCAAGATCTGTACCGACGGCCGCTCCACCCGGGCTCGCGCCCTAGGTTTTGCAGCGACCGTGTGTCGCGGCCTGGCTCTTGCCCCGACTGCCGGGTATAGGTCGCGCGCTTCAGCGCCATACATTTTCGGGGCTAGTTGATTCGGCAGGTGAGTTGTTACACACTCCTTAGCGGATTTCGACTTCCATGACCACCGTCCTGCTGTCTTAATCGATGAACAACCTTTGTGGGTTCTAGGTTAGCGCGCAGTTGGGCACCGTAACCCGGCTTCCGGTTCATCCCGCATCGCCAGTTCTGCTTACCAAAAATAGCCAACTTAGAGCTCTCGATTCCGTGGGATGGCTCAACAAAGCAGCCACCCCGTCTGTAACACCCCCGAACCGTCCTAAGCATAGGTCGACCCACCGCCAACAATCAAACAAGAACATGACCGACAGACGACCCACACCAAGGGTTGGAGATGAAAGGCCAACCGGCCAGCCAACAATCAAACAAGAACATGACTGACCGTCCAAACCAACACCATGGTCCGGAAGCGCTACGTGACAGGTTAGGGACGATCCGGCCAGAGTCACAAAATTTACTCCACGTCCTAGACTAGTTCATCCACTAACTCGTCCCGCTGCGTCAAGGCACAAGGCTTTGCAACCCGGCCAAGAGTTAGCGTTTTCCGTTAGATCGAGGCCTAAGGCTTTTCAACCCGTACTACGACCTAACGTTGTGTTAGACCGGACTAGTCAAATATAAGAGTACTCATGATGCGCATATAAAACAATTACTTTATTGATTTAAGAAATATTCATACATTGAATAATTCGAGACTTGGCCCGGCCTAATGCCAAATCGAGCCAACAAAAACACATAACTCAATACCGTTTACAAAAGGCATGAAAATCTACACCGGCGGTCCTAACGTCCAGCACCAAGCTATCCGATCATCCTTACCTAAAGCAACCTGCAAAAAGGACAATGGAGTTGGATGAGTAACCTAATGTTACTCAGCGAGCTGGCGGCCTCTACCCACAACCTAGACTCTAACCCAGACAACCCAAAATAACAATCAATCTAGCCCTAGCATGCAATAAAATCTAAGGCTAAGCAAATCGTTACTAAGTTAGACTTGGCGTCCTGCCATGATCTAGCTTCAAGTAACGGGAACCTGCATTAAAACATGTCAACAACCAATCCCTAGTTAACCATATATGCACCTGAGTTCAGTACTCATGTAGTGTTAGACACTTAGACTATACAAGTATCATTATTCGATCGACCAACAATCAAACAAGAACATGATCGGCCAACCAATGATACCGCATAGCTTTAATATCCACCACCCTTCACAAGCAATCACTCAAACACATACAGGCCAACGTCAGGCCTACACTAACCAAATACACACCAAGCCTAATCCGGTACCTAAACCAGACTTACGACTTAATGTCAGAACCTGCAAGCAAATCAATCAACCACAAACACATTCACAATAATAAGACTATGAGTATCTACGACTCGATCTAACTCGTAACACCGTATATCGGTGCTACACTGACTCAAGGGTTCCATAACCCTCTACGACACTCTAACACAACACTCTAACCTGGGCCCTGGTGACTTCGTGTTCCTCCTCTCTATCGGCAATATCCTACCTCCCTACCACAAAGGCCAGAAGAAGGAACTTTCAACCGACCGCGGCCCACAGTCCTTCGGGTCACCGCGCGACAGCCCACAGTCCTTCGGGTCACTGCCACATTACACCGTCGTGTAATACTCAGCCATAGTACATGACACTGTTCATCTGAGTCTTCCCGATCCAGCGAATAAGGGGTTTCCTTGAACCCGCTGGGTATGAGGCCGAGGAAACACTAATCAACCCCAAACAAGCCTAGCATGGGCGGGTTACGCACATACTGTCGGCAACACTCACACAACACAAACTCAATCTAGAACCTAACCTAAGGCTAAAGTTCCAGATCCAAACTAGACACTCGACTCTACAACACAAACCAATAGTACCAGTAGTCCGGCCAATATGGCCTAAGACCCTTACTACTAACTACTAAACAATAATATCAATACTAAACAACACAATCAAACTGTTACCCAGATAGTCCAGCCTCCCGCTGGGAAACTATCTTTAAAGATAACGGGAACCTGCACTCAACAATATCAACACGCAATAATAGAAAACATGATGCATCCTAGCCCTAGTCCTAGTCAGGTTATTAACTCAGTCTTAATTCCATTCATCTCAGCTTAGCCCTTGCTAAACTGTCCGGTTCCATAAATAAAATAACCCTATGGACTCTACCATTCAATAGCGTGATCAATCTACTCTATATGCGACTCATTCTACCCTAAATTCCAAGTGGAATTCAAACAAACCAACTCACAAAACTACCCTAAATTCCAAGTGGAATTCACACAAAACCAACTCACAGTGTTCTAGGCGAGAAGCAGCTGGTTGATCGGAGAGGACTTGGCCAAAACCCAAGGGATGCCTTGACTGGACTGGACTGAACTGACCTCGACTTGGACAGACCCTCGGCTTGATCATGAAGACACTAACAGGTCTGGACGGACTATTCTGGATTCGGACAGAAACTCCTCTAGCTTCTGGACAGTTCTTTGGACTTCCCGGCGGAGTATCGAGCAGAACTTTGACTGATCTGAACCCGTGGATCAGAAATAAATCCGAACAGCACCTCCACTTGATCATCAAAGGAACTGACTGACCTGGACGAAATCATTTGGACAGAGCTTCCGCGTCACAATCGTAGAGAATCGTCGATCGGACGGAACTGGCCTTCTCGGTTAGAATCGACTACACTCTAAGTCGACATTTTGCTTCTCTCTCTTTGTCTCTGGCCACGTTGACTCGATTCCCATCTGAGCTTATCTTCATTTGATTGACCTTCAGTTGGACAGAACCTTCCCAAGGCGATGACTCAAAATCAGTAGAGAACTGATCTCGAAAACTCTCTAAAACTCTCGAAATAGCTCGGAACCACTTGCTTTCTTTTTCTACTTTTCTCTCATGTTTTTAACCTGGTTTGGACAGGTCTGGATGTGTTGAAATGAGCAGTGGTCGTGGGGTATTTATAGGAGACACCAGCCAATCAGCTTCAGGTTGGTGGCAGCCCGTGTGTCGCTTCGCATGGCTCCGGACGCATGTGCGGCGGCACCTTTTGCTCCACATGGCTGGCTGCATGTCCCAAAGCACTGTTCGGACACATAAGGGGCATTTGATTAGGACGTCACATATTGCTCAGTGGGACGTCATTGCGACACATAAACGACCGTGCTCAGGTGGTACAGGGGCAATATTAGATCCGGTGACGTCCCACGTGCGTCAAGATAGGTGTACCACGTGCTCGGGACGTGATTACGCACCTGGCATTTGATCTAATATTGCGACCAAGCAAGTGACTATCAAATGGGACGTCACGACCTTGGACAAGGCAATATCCTGTCTTCCTCGTCATCTTGACCCTCTACGAATCGGAGGCGGGGTAACAACCCCTTCTTTTAGACCCAAGACTCGCTTCGGCGGGTCAATCCAGGCGGAGGACATTGTCAGGTGGGGAGTTTGGCTGGGACGGAAAATCTGTTAAAAGATAACGCAGGTGTCCTAAGATGAGCTCAACGAGAACAGAAATCTCGTGTTGAACAAAAGGGTAAAAGCTCGTTTGATTCTGATTTTCACTACGAATACGAACCGTGAAAGCGTGGCCTATCGATCCTTTAGACCTTCGGAATTTGAAGCTAGAGGTGTCAGAAAAGTTACCACAGGGATAACTGGCTTGTGGCAGCCAAGCGTTTATAGCGACGTTGCTTTTTGATCTTTTGATGTCGGCTCTTCCTATCATTGTGAAGCAGAATTCACCAAGTGTTGGATTGTTCACCCACCAATAGGGAACGTGTTACAGGCTGGGATTCAGACTACTCAAATGGATAGACTGAGGTTCAAGGACTCGGACTGGACAGGACAAGCGGATTGCAATGGTGCGGCTAGGCGGCTGCAATGGAGAGAGAGTTGGCCGGTTTTGTACCTGAATCAAAAGAGTAATATTTTTATGAGTTTTTATGGATTAAAATGATGAACTGAAAGAAAACTAAATGATAAATGAAGAACAGAAGAAAATATGACTTTTTATGGGTTTTTTTATATTGAATGGAAAATCTAGAACTATATGATGCAAAATGAAACAAAATAAGGAAAGGATAGAGATGGCTGATGGATTCAAGTTGCTGGACTGATTTATCTCTCAACAAGAACAGGGAATGGAGGTGGCGTGAAGGTGGGATCTTGCTTGGTGGACTGATGTCTCTCTCAAGCCGGATCAAGGGATGGACAGGAGTGGATTTGCGGATGAATGTTTGATTGAATCTCTCAATCTGATGGATGATGGAAACGATGTGATTGACTCTCTCAATCTGTGTACTGAGCTTGTTTGATTTGCACAAACAAACTAGACTCACCAAATCAATAGAACAACAAAGAATCTCTCTTTGAATCCTAAAGACCGATATTTTATACAAAGAACAATCTTTGATAAAAACTGAATAAACTTTTTATTAACTTGGTGATTGAGGGTTCATCTTTACTGTTGGGGTCAAAATCGGTCACGACGGAATCAATGTCTAAAAGTCCGTAAAAATCAGCATTAACATTTTTACGAAAAAGTAATCTTCGTAAAGATATCTTTACAAAGAGCCTTGCGGTAAAATCTTGTTCAAATCTCAATCAAACCACTAAATACCGATTGTCCGAAGGAAAAGACATGTATCCAATTCGGCCACGGACAAGCTCGAGTACGACAATCGGACCACGGACAAGCCAAGCTCGATCGATACGCGGCGACCAAGCATGCACACAGCCCGGTCGCTACATAGCGAGCGAGCGTCCGTCCCGCTCGGTCGCTACGTAGCGACCGAGCGATCATCCCGCTCGGTCGCTACGTAGCGACCGAGCTCAGCCAAGCTCGGTCGCTACGTAGCGACTGAGCGATCGTCCCGCTCGGTCGCTATGTAGCGACCGAGCGATCGTCCTGCTCGGTCGCTACGTAGTGACCGAGCTCGACCGAGCTCGGCCAAGCTCGGTCGCTACGTAGCGACCGAGCGCTCGTCCCGAGCGCTCGGTCGCTACGAAGCGACCGGGCTCGAGCCAAAATTCGGTCGCTGTGTAGCGATTGAACCTTTCCGAACATCGATACGACACCAGTTCTTGCATTCTCGTCAAACCTTCGAACGCTATCTCCCGAAGACCGTAGCAAGCTCAGTCCATGTTTCCCGCCATTCTAATTCATCGATCAAACTTAGCGGATTAGAAACCGCGGAAAACTCGTAGTAAACGTGTCGAGTCGGAAGACGGCCCAAAGGGACCTAAAACCCGACTCGAGGCCCATCCTACGATTTTCCTAACCAAAAGCCCGTAAACCACAGCATGGTTTACGCTTGGCCCACAAGGAAGGATAAATGTCAAGTTTCCGCGGATAAATACGGAAGTTTTGAAGATAATTGTGAAGATCGGGAAAAATGGAATATCTCCATTTTTATGCTATGACGGCTTAAGGGCAGAAGAGTAAAAGCGTAAACCGACCTTGGAGCTAGTATATAAGGAGTCCTAGGCGAGGAGCAGAAGAGGGAGCTTTTCAGATTCGGAATTCTCTGCACTTAGAAACTTTAGGCTTATTTTCGACAAGTTCGGTTTCTATGACTGGCACTCGATTACTAGACGAACTCGCCCAGGCAGTTCGAGATCTTGTCCAGCTCTATCAATTGAACTACGTTCGGCTTGATCCTCGAAAGGGGTACGTAGGCAGCCTTTAACAAGGTTCAGTCCGAAATCAATCAAAAACCTTTTCTTTATCTATTTCGTCTTTCGTTATCGAGCTGCGACTAAACTAGGTTTGAGCTATTAGGCTGCTAGAACTAAGTAACTCGCTGACAGCCTTTGCGGCCAAAGCTTTCATGATCTCTTGTAATGATCGCAACGGTCTTACGCGGACTCGAAATAAGATCTACTGTTTTCTCTAAACTCGTTTGTTATCTTTTCATGATTTCCGCATATATTCGGTCACTTGTCGTTATCTTTTCATGATTTCCGCATATATTCCTAGTTTCCTTATTTAAACGGAAATCGACAGTGCGAATTTCGGTTCCCACAGTTTGGCGCTAGAAGGAGGGGGGGGTTACGGATTACTCTTACTCATGGCCACAAAACGCTTGATCGAAACGATGTTTGGATATATGAAAGACAAACTCGCAGCACTGACTGCTCCTATGGCCAACGCTTACGCAAACGCCGTAGTTTTCAACAAAATCGAAAACTTAGTCGCGACCTTCCGCCACAGGAAGAGCACTAAAACAAGCTCGCGATTTCTCCCTGTAAAGAAGAAGGGAAACGATAAATCTTATCAAAACCCCGTAAAGAAATCTCGATGCGTAAGGGTTTTACCAAAACACGTTTTCCAAAAACATTTCGGAAGGATAAAACTTGTTCTCCCAAAAAAACCGCTGAAAAACCCCTACATTAATCGCGGAAAAAGGAAACACAACAAAACGATTACACAGCTCGGTCGCTACGTAGCGACCGGGCACGCACACTGCTTGGTCGCTACGTAGCGACCGAGCACGCACATTCTGCTCGGTCGCTACGTAGCGACCGAGCACGCACACTGCTCGGTCGCTACGTAGCGACCGAGCACACACGCTGCTCGGTCGCTACGTAGCGACCGAGCACGCACGCTCGGTCGCTACGTAGCGAGCACGACGTAGCGACCGAGCACACACGCTCGGTCGCTACGTAGCGACCGAGCACACACGCTGCTCGGTCGCTACGTAGCGAGCAGACGCGACTGCTCGGTCGCTACGTAGCGACTGCTCGGTCGCTACGTAGCGACCGAGCACGCACACTGCTCGGTCGCTACGTAGCGACCGAGCACGCACACGCTGCTCGGTCGCTACGTAGCGACCGAGCACACACACTGCTCGGTCGCTACGTAGTGACCGAGCTCAAGCCAACTCTCCACTCGCTACATAGCGACCTGTAAGGCCTCAGAAAGATCCTCCTTTGGGTTCTATTTTGAATCCTCGTCGAAACACTTTTTGTTTCGTCTCAATCGGAGTTTCCGTTGAGATTTTACGACGAAAACAAGTAGGACTCTTCTCGGCTTGCTTCCACTCGCTACGTAGCGACCTGTCAGACTGTCAGTCGCTACGTAGCGACCTGTAAGGCCTCAGAAAGGTCCTCCTTTGGGTTCTCTTTTGAATCCTCGTCGAAACGCTTTTCGTTTCGTCTCAATCGGAGTTTCTGTTGAGATTTTACGACGAAAACAAGTGGGACTCGTCTCGGCTTGCTTCCACTCGCTATGTAGCGACCTGTCAGACTGTCAGTCGCTACGTAGCGACCTGTAAGGCCTCAGAAAGGTCCTCCTGTGGGTTGTCTTTTGAATCCTTGTCGAAACGCTTTTCGTTTCGTTTCAATCGGAGTTTCCGTTGAGATTTTACGACGAAAACAAGTAGGCCTCTTCTCGGCTTGCTTCCACTCGCTACGTAGTGACCTGTCAGACTGTCAGTCGCTACGTAGCGACCTGTAAGGACTCAGAAAGGTCCTCCTTTGGGTTCTCTTTTGAATCCTCGTCGAAACGCTTTTCGTTTCGTCTCAATCGGAGTTTCCGTTGAGATTTTACGACGAAAACAAGTAGGACGCTTCTCGGCTTGCTTCCACTCGCTACGTAGCGACCTGTCAGACTGTCAGTCGCTACGTAGCGACCTGTAAGGCCTCAGAAAGGTCCTCCTTTGGGTTGTCTTTTGAATCCTCATCGAAACGCTTTTCGTTTCGTCTCAATCGGAGTTTCCGTTGAGATTTTACGACGAAAACAAGTAGGACTCTTCTCGGCTTGCTTCCACTCGCTACGTAGCGACCTGTCACACTGTCAGTCGCTACGTAGCGACCTGTAAGGCCTCAGAAAGGTCCTCCTTTGGGTTCTCTTTTGAATCCTCGTCGAAACGCTTTTCGTTTCGTCTCAATCGGAGTTTCCGTTGAGATTTTACGACGAAAACAAGTAGGACGCTTCTCGGCTTGCTTCCACTCGCTACGTAGCGACCTGTCAGACTGTCAGTCACTACGTAGCGACCTGTAAGGCCTCAGAAAGGTCCTCCTTTGGGTTGTCTTTTGAATCCTCATCGAAACGCTTTTCGTTTCGTCCCAATCGGAGTTTCCGTTGAGATTTTACGACGAAAACAAGTAGGACGCTTCTCGGCTTGCTTCCATTCGCTACGTAGCGACCTGTCAGACTGTTAGTCGCTACGTAGCGACCTGTAAGTCCTCAAAGGGTTCCTCCTTTGCGTTCTCCTTTGAATCCTCTTCGAAACGCTTTTCGTTTCGTCTCAATCGGAGTTTCCGTTGAGATTTTACGACGAAAACAAGTGGGACTCGTCTCGGCTCCCTTCCACTCGCTATAGCGACCGAGATGACATCCTCACTCGCTATAGCGACCTGTCAGGCCTCAAAGGGGTCCTCCTTTGCGTTCTCCTTTGAATTCTTATCGAAACGCTTTTCGTTTCATCTCAATCGGAGTTTCCGTTGAGATTTTACGACAAAAACAAGTAAACCTCATCTTAAACTCCTTGGCTTGTTTCTGCTCACTCTACCTCCATCTTTGCGTTCACTTTCGAATCTCGATCGAAACGTCTCTTGTTTCGCCTCGATTGAAGTTACCATTGAGACTTTACGATATAAAAAAAAACCGCAAAGACCTATTTTCTCGCATGGATTCAGATTAATCGTATAAAACGGTAATGGTTAACTTAACACCTTAGCCGCCTTAACTATACGATTACGTTGAACCTTTTTACAAAAATCGACGTCTTATCTAAGGAGAAGATAACAGTCAAGTTCGGAAGATAAATGTCAAGTTTCAAAGGATAAACACCAATATCATAAATGGCGAACATACACGAGAATAGGAAACGGAAATGAGCACGCAAAACTGAGAAGGGACAAAACTGCATCTTCGAGAGAACTAAGGTATTTCCGACTTGAAATTTTTGAAATCAGACTTGGAATTTTCGTAGGAAATTACTTTGAGGCTGCCATAGAACTTTAGGGAACGTAAAACCTAGGCGGATAGTCTAGCGAACTAAGTTTTAAGCGATTTTTCCAGTCTCGATATATTGTTCCATAATTGTTCATCCAGATCTTGCAAACCGATCTAAACTCTCCGAAAGTCGAGAAACGATCGCCACGCATATCAAGCTCGCTTCCTAAAGAGAGAAAAAGTTAGAGACATGAACGTCGTCTTAAAACCGATTCGATTCTGGCAATTTTCTCGGAACCGACATATCCCAAGTCGTCAACGTGGAAACAACCAAATCACAGTCCAAGCGTCGTCTATAAATCGTCCCGAATTATCGATCATTCCAAACATCAGAAGAAGAAACGTACACAACCCTTCAAAGTATCGGTTCAACCGTTTTCTTTCGTAAAAAAAAGGGGGAGTAGGTACGTATACTATACTCGTATACTCCCAAACTTCAAAAACTTCTGCAAATCGTCAAGAATAGGCAAATGACAATCTTAATATTCGTCTAAACGCTAGCAACATATCTAGACGATCATGAACATAATCTCAAAAACAATACATTATTTCTTGTCGCAATCATGCGTACAGAAAACTTGTACCAATTTCAAACTGAAACTCGACGATTAGCCAAACATTTGCGACGAAGAAAACTCGAGAATAGATGTAGCATCGTGCACATTAAAAGGAGCACTTTCCTCCCGATGGTTAGCTAGATCCACCTCTGGTTGACCAGTTCGTTCAAGAAACGAATGCGTCATGAGAATCCTCTCGAAAAACCTATGAAAAACGTTCTGCGACTAGATCGTATTGAAATAAACTTCGGTAACACTCCATGAGTAACTCCAAGCAACTTTCACCTAAGATCAAAATCACGGCGGGAACGTTTCTCGTAAAACCCGCAGAAACAATGCTACTTTGACATATGTATACATATCACTGATTTACGACCTTCGTAGAATCGGTTATATGATATGACAAATTATCGTATAGCCCATAGTCGGAAATCATATGATAAATTCTTCGTAACGAAACTAAGTCCTAACAACCAAACGGTTAACGGAAAATCTAAACTTTTCGAAAATTGACCAAGTTCAATACGCTCCACAATTCACTTTAAGCCCGTAACGTTTTAACCATAATACGCGGCATGTAAGGAAAAATTCGTAACAAAGCTTCTAGAGCTATACGAAACATCCTAAAAAATGCACGAAATACATCTCGGAAGGCCAACTCTTCACAAAGCACCATGAAGGAAAACGCTTGTTCCCATGGACAAATTTACATGACACCTCAGTCATAATTCCTCGATCGCAAATAAAACTATTAGCATCCGAGCAGGAACAACAATTTTTGGCTGCGAACATTCATAGTCAAACCAGAACGTTTCTCAAACACAGGGCTAATTATAAACCCTCGCAACATCCCGAAATATCTTCAAAGCCCGCGAATATTTCAAGTACGAAACGTGGCATACGAAAGAATAACAAATCTTCAGCATCGCGAGACGTCGCGAACGCCTGAAGATTAGTTCTTCGACGAAATTTCCTTCCTCGATAAAAACACCTTCATGGAAGACAAGACAGTCATACGCACTAACATCTTCTCAAAAAATATTCTTCGCGAAGACTCGAAACGGTATTTTATACCATTAAGTTTGTTGCTGATCACAACAAACTCTCAACGTCCTAAACAGACATAGCCATCTCACGAAGATGACTCTCTTACATCCGACACAAGGATAATAGCGCTATAAAAGAAATCCGAAATTTTGGTCTAGCACTTCCGGTCTCCGGAGAGATGCTCGATTCGTATCAAACAAGTCGTATAAGCCGAGAACCTATCGCGGACTTTAAATCGATACGAATCAGGAAGAAATCGCAACATGAAAAATGATAGCCGGCCAGTCACCGCACAATCCTTAAACCGAAAGTAAACCTAGGTCTTGCCCTAAACCCAGCGCACTGGTCTCTAACATCTCTAGGCATAGTATCAAACACCCTGATACGAGATCCCAAAATTTGTCTCTTTGCCAATATTCGAACGTCTTCAGAAAATCCCGCAATTTTACACACTGCGGAAAACTCTCGAAACAGATTATGGATATGGCAATTCACATAGAGTTAGATTACGAGACGACAACTCGTAGTCTTCTCTCTACACCCATACAAAATGCCATCGGCAGCAACACGCCTTATAACCGCTACATAAAAACTAGACCATAAAGGTCCTACTGGAAAACTAGTCATAAGAACCTTAACTACAAGACGAACTACGAAAGGCTTGATCCCTTCAACAAGGGTACGTAGGCAGCCGTCATAAGGCGCAGCCCCAATCTTATCGCGTTCTATTTTTAGAAGAGCGAGAAGACCATTTACCACTGACCTTTTCAACCATTAATTCCGCCTAACTCACTTGCCGAACTTGCCAGGCCACTCGCTAGAACCTCACGCTGTAAACTCATGGTTCTAACGAGCTGGGGGCTAACTGTTGGGGTCAAAATCGGTCACGACGGAATCAATGTCTAAAAGTCCGTAAAAATCAGCATTAACATTTTTACGAAAAAGTAATCTTCGTAAAGATATCTTTACAAAGAGCCTTGCGGTAAAATCTTGTTCAAATCTCAATCAAACCACTAAATACCGATTGTCCGAAGGAAACAGACATGTATCCAATTCGGCCACGGACAAGCTCGAGTACGACAATCAGACCACGGACAAGCCAAGCTCGATCGATACGCGGCGACCAAGCATGCACACAGCCCGGTCGCTACATAGCGAGCGAGCGTCCGTCCCGCTCGGTCGCTACGTAGCGACCGAGCTCGAGCCAAGCTCGGTCGCTACGTAGCAACCGAGCGATCGTCCCGCTCGGTCGCTACGTAGCGACCGAGCGCTCGTCCCGCTCAGTCGCTACGTAGCGACCGAGCTCGAGCCAAAGCTCGGTTGCTACGTAGCGACCGAGCGATCGTCCTGCTCGGTCGCTACGTAGTGACCGAGCTCGACTGAGCTCGGCCAAGCTCGGTCGCTACGTAGCGACCGAGCGCTCGTCCCGCTCGGTCGCTACGTAGCGACCGAGCCCAAGCCAAACTCGGTCACTACGTAGCGACCGAGCGCTCGTCCCGCTCGGTCGCTACGAAGCGACCGGGCTCTAGCCAAAATTCGGTCGCTGTGTAGCGATTGAACCTTTCCGAACATCGATACGACACCAGTTCTTGCATTCTCGTCAAACCTTCGAACGCTATCTCCCGAAGACCGTAGCAAGCTCAGTCCATGTTTCCCGCCATTCTAATTCATCGATCAAATTTAGCGGATTAGAAACCGCGGAAAACTCGTAGTAAACGTGTCGAGTCGGAAGACGGCCCAAAGGGACCTAAAACCCGACTCGAGGCCCATCCTATGATTTTCCTAACCAAAAGCCCGTAAACCACAGCATGGTTTACGCTTGGCCCACAAGGAAGGATAAATGTCAAGTTTCCGCGGATAAATACGGAAGTTTTGAAGATAATTGTGAAGATCGGGAAAAATGGAATATCTCCATTTTGATGCTATGACGGCTTAAGGGCAGAAGAGTAAAAGCGTAAACCGACCTTGGAGCTAGTATATAAGGAGTCCTAGGCGAGGAGCAGAAGAGGGAGCTTTTCAGATTCGGAATTCTCTGCACTTAGAAACTTTAGGCTTATTTTCGACAAGTTCGGTTTCTATGACTGGCACTCGATTACTAGACGAACTCGCCCAGGCAGTTCGATCTCTTGTCCAGCTCTATCAATTGAACTACGTTCGGCTTGATCCTCGAAAGGGGTACGTAGGCAGCCTTTAACAAGGTTCAGTCCGAAATCAATCAAAAACCTTTTCTTTATCTATTTCGTCTTTCGTTATCGAGCTGCGACTAAACTAGGTTTGAGCTATTAGGCTGCTAGAACTAAGTAACTCGCTGACAGCCTTTGCGGCCAAAGCTTTCATGATCTCTTGTAATGATCGCAACGGTCTTACGCGGACTCGAAATAAGATCTACTGTTTTCTCTAAACTCGTTTGTTATCTTTTCATGATTTCCGCATATATTCGGTCACTTGTCGTTGACTCTCGCAGAGATCCGGGACCTCTGGGAAATTAGGGTTTTCCTAGTTTCCTTATTTAAACGGAAATCGACAGTGCGAATTTTGGTTCCCACATTTACAATGGACGACAATGAGCTTATATAATGCTCAGATACAAGACTCTAAACGTTCACAAAAGAAAAGAAAGGAAACAAATCAAAACTAAGCAGGAAATCGGAAACTAGTCGTTGGAGCCTTTTGTGGGATTTTGGCTCCAAGTAAAGAATCTGATCTTTCTTGAACCTGGACGGTTTTAATGGATAAGAGAGCTTCCTTGGGATCTTTCTGGGTGCTTGATAGGTTCTGATCTCGTGCCTGATCTGATGAGAAAAGAGCTGTTGGGCATTAATGTCGGTTTGCTCCAAATTAAGCAGGTTTGAGTAAATGAGGATCCTCCTGATCCAATGGTTGCTGTTGCATGGTATGAACTTGTAGAACTCCTCCTGGACTCCTAGAATATCTCCTGATTGGTTTAAATGAACTCCTGGTCGCCAATGTCTGGTTTGAAGCTGATTGAACCGGTTAGCTTCCAATTGAGGCAAGTGTAGAATTGGTTTGATCGGTTTTGGAGATTGGTTCATAACTTCATAATTACGTGAATATTTTGGCCCAATTCCAATTGGGCTGGACTCCTCCTTGAGTGTATAATCCATAAAAATTAACCTCGTGATTTAAACCCTCCTGGTTTGTAAGATATGACATTTTTAGTGCACATATATCTTGGTTGGCGCCTTGGCTGGTTGAGTAGGGTGTTGGGTCGACCTCTGGGTCAGCTGCTGATTTGATGGCCGCTGATATACCATGATTTTCACCTGTTTTTAAACATGGTATATAAGAGTGTTAAGATGTATTAATCATGTTTTAGAGTCTTTTCAAAGCAATTACAGGTTTATTCACCTAATGGAAGGAAATCATACTTTTGGGACAATTTGGAATGCTTTTACGCAAGGAAAATCGATCGACGCTTGAAGAGCAACATCGGTCGATCAGAATCACTTACCATCGATCGACAAACATAGATGTGCATCGATCGATGCCTAGTCACACGGGTGTGATCGCGAATTAAAAGATTTCATTTCCTATAAGATCTATTAGTTGCAACTTAAGCCCCTAGCCGCCTGTCAGGCTATATGTACTAGGGTTTTGTATCATTTTAGGGGAGACACTTGCAAAATACCTAATTTGGAGAAGGGTCATTTTGGCTACCATTAGAAGAGCTTAAGATGGGAGAGATAGATCTGAAATTGCAAAACAGAAAAGATCTTGAACTCCTTTATTTCTATTACTCTATCTATTTGTGTTCTATGTTTCATTTGAGTTTATTTCACACCATCAGGACTTTGTCTCTCATGAATATGTTTCAGTAAACCAATTGTTAGATTTAGGTTTCTCACCATGGTTGAAATTATGTACTGCTAATATGACTATTAAAAAAGTGTTTTGATTGTTCTTTTATTGGTTGTGAACTTAATGCTAAAATTGAGATTGATCACCTTCATTTTAGATCTTAGGATTAATTGAGTCCAACTAACCGTTTCCCCTCAATACCTGAACCCACTTGCGTGATCTAACTAACTCAGGCGCAACGACAGTTGGTCTGAGAAGGATAGAGAACAAGTTAAACCCGTTCGCAAAGCTCGCTAGAATAACCATCGATCGACGCAACTATCGTTCTGTCGGTCGATTGTTATAATGGTGTATCGGTCGATGTACATCAAGTCACATCGATCGACACTCTCTCGAGATTAAAATACGACAGTTGAGATCCGAGATCTAGTGAAGATAACCTATCCGGTTAAATCATTGTTTAGTTCAAAAACCATCAAACCCTTTAGTCTAAACCATCATACCTGAGATTTACCTGAATATAGCTGCTTTCCCATTCTTGAAACCACTTCAACTCAATCTATCGTTTCACTATTGTTTTCGATTTATCATTTACTGCTTTTAAAACTATTAAAACCTCTTAGTCTATCTTCATTTCTAATTATTTAAGTATGTTGAGTAATCCTAGAGTCTCTGTGGATTTGATCCCTAAGTACTAAATCTGAACCTCTTTTGATGAGAGTAACACTCTTTAGGGTAATTTGAGTGATATCAAATTTGGCGCTGTTGCCGGGGACTCTTTCTTATTACCATTAGATTTATATTTAGAACTTAGTATAGACTTGTTACGAAAAACTTGCTAAAGTTTTCTTTCTTAATCTATTAGGCAGACACAAAGAATGGAGAACACAGAGCGCGACCAACCATCGATCGACGGAGACACTTTTCCGTCGAGCGACGTTGAGTCAGAAAAATCGACCGATACGGAGCTGCCAACATCGAATGATGCCGCCCAGCCGGAAGCAGTTAAGTTTTCTCTTACCAAGCCCGCTAATGAGAAAGTAGTCCAAACTGAACTAAATGGTCAAACGAGCAATGAAGCTAGCCAAACTGAACAGGGGACTGAAATCCCTGTTAAGGAAAATTCCACCTTAACTAAAGGTGAAGATATAAATTTGTCCATACAAGACTACCTTGATCCTGGTAGGACCTATTCCAATAGGTCCGCTATCAAAATACCAGGAGACGATACCAAGAAATCTAAGTTTAACACAGATTACTACCGTATGGTTCGTCAAAACCCATTACGTGGATCCCTTCCAGAGCACCCACAAGATCACATTGAAACTTTGGAAGAATTAATACCAGATGAATATGACCGTTGCAAACTATTCTCATTCTCCCTAGAAGGAGAAGCCCTTAGGTGGTTAAACTGTTTAGCAGCAGGATCACTCACTTGTTGGGAAGAGATTAGAAGTGCCTTCCTTAGAGAATTTTTCGATGATGAACGCTACTGGGAAGTAAGAATGGCAAATTTCTACATTTCGCCAAGGTCCACGCGAATCGTTTAAAAATGCCTGGGGAAGATTCAGAGGCTATGAACTTGAATGTCCCCATCATGGTTATTCAGAACCACAACTTCTAAACATCTTTTATGGAGGTGTTAACTTGAGCTATAAAACCACATTCGATACAGCGAGTGAGGGAAATTTCATCACTAGGAATCGCGAAGAAGCTAGACACCTTATCAAGAATATGACAACGGGAAGATCCTATGAAAGGATGGATGAAGAGATAGAAAATTCCACAAGTCCAAAAGACAATTCTGATTTGATAGAAATTAAGAATTCCCTTAAATCCTTTCATTCCTTTCTTCAAAACAAACACCGATCTGATATAGCCCAGATCGACGACAACGCTTTGTCTGACCCCAATGATTATTTGGATGAAGGAACAAACTATTCCGATCCCTACTCTGTGCTTAACGTCGATAGCTTTACCCAAGCTTATGACACTGCTGTGAAATCACGTACCGGAAGAGAGAGGTTCAATATCAGACAAGCTCTTACTGGCAACCGTAAGACAAAATCGGAGTTTTACGGAAAAATAAATATGGTTTACGGAGAATTAATGGAGAAAGCAGATTCTTTGGGAGAACTAATCCAAAAATTAGAAGGTCAAGTAGCTGAGATTGCAACTGCTATAAAAAGAGATGCAGGATGTCTTCCCGGGAGAACTGATTTAAACCCGAGACGTCAAGTCAGTGCCGTAATGTTGCGCAGCGGGAAAAACCTCGCAGCAGATACGAGGAATAACACAGATGTTGGAAAACCTGACAACACTGACAAAACCGGCACAAGCAACTCTCATCCTATTCTTCTTAACGATCTTGACCCAAATCTATCTCAAGAGAACCGGAAAACCACCGCTGAAAAGGCTAAGGAAAAGGCAATAGACTTAGAATTAGAAGAAGATACGGAGATTGCGGACGAAATCGATCGACAGTACGGAACTGACGTCGATCGACCTGAAAGACCTACCATCGATCGACGGTCTACTCAACCCGAACCCATAATTGAAAGAGTCTATAGAACTTTACCCCTTTTTCTCCTAAAACGCAAACTAAGAAATCACTAGAGAACGCGATCTGCAAGAAGGCCTTAGATAGGATTTCTGTTGAGATGTCCCTTAGTGATGCTATAAAGATAGCACCTTCGATTAAGAAGTATATAAAGGACATGACATCTCCAAACTACTCAATTGCAGAACATAGCGTGATGATGATTTCAGAAGAAGTAAGTGCTATGATTAGAGGAGAAACTCCAACAAAGACACCAGATCCTGGTAGTTTTGTCCTAGATTGTAAAATAGAAAACACGCGTTTTCCTAGATCATTATGTGACCTTGGCTCTAGTGTGAACCTTATGCCTTACTCTGTTGCAGTAACTTTAGGATATAAAAAGTTTATGCCAACTCCGATCACCCTGGTTTTAGCTGATAGATCTATCAGGGTACCCGAAGAAATTCTCGAAGATGTTCCCATAAAGATTAATGATTGCATCGTGCCTACGGATTTTGTTGTGTTAAAATATAGACAAGAACCTAAAGACCCCCTCATTCTGGGTCGGCCATTCCTAGCTACAGCTGGAGCAATCATTGACGTCAAAGAAGGACGAATTAATTTGAACATAGGGGATATCTCGATGACTTCTGATATGGAAAACTGATTTAAGCGATCCCTAATAGATGACCAGGCCTTCTACGTGGAAAAAGTTTCTGAGGATGAAAAAGACTCTTTCATAAACATGTGTTCAGACAATCCCTTAGACACCCTTAACCACGTGGAAAATGGAATTTTAAGCATATCAGATAGGACAGACGATTACATGCGACTAATGGATGCTAGCATCGAAGTTTCAAACGTAGAAGAAAATGACGACTCAGAAGTTGTCATCGATCAATACCTTCAAGATACCGTCGATGGACAACCTCCCTCGCAATCAAATTGGTCTAAAGAAAAAGCACCAAAGGTAGAATTAAAACCTCTACCCAGCGGTCTTAAGTACGCTTACCTTTATGACCAGTCCTACCCTGTTATCGTCAACGCCAATCTCACTAGTGGAGAACTTGCTTTATTGCTAAATAAATTGCGCAAGTACAGGAAAGCGATCGGATATTCTCTCGATGACATTCCTGGAATCTCTCCCGATCTTTGCATGCATCGAATCAACTTGGAAGATGACGCTAAAACGTCAATAGAGCAGCAAAGGAGATTAAATCCGAATCTAAAGGAAGTAGTCAAAAAGGAAATTATCAAACTCCTTGATGCTGGAGTTATTTACCCTATTTCGGATAGCAAATGGGTAAGCCCCGTACATGTTGTACCCAAAAAGGGAGGTATCACTATAGTGAAGAATGAAAAGGACGAACTCATTCCGACTCGTACCGTTACTGGTCATCAGATGTGTATTGATTATAGGAAATTGAATGCCGCTACTAGGAAAGACCATTTTCCCCTTCCCTTTATTGATCAAATGCTGGAGAGATTAGCTAATCACCAGTATTACTGTTTTCTTGATGGATATTCCGGATTTTTCCAAATTCCTATACACCCGGATGATCAAGAAAAGACAACGTTTACATGCCCCTATGGAACTTTCGCATATCACAGAATGCCATTTGGTCTTTGTAACGCCCCCGCCACTTTCCAATGTTGCATGATGTTGATCTTTACGGATATGATCGAGGACTTCATGGAAGTATTCATGGATGACTTTTCAGTCTACGGATCAGATTTTAAGAGTTGCCTCGATAATTTATGCAAAGTATTGGAAAGATGCGAAGAAAAGAACCTTGTCCTAAACTGGGAAAAATGCCATTTCATGGTTAACGATGGAATAGTGTTAGGACATAAGGTTTCCGCTGCTGGTATAGAGGTAGATAGAGCTAAGATTGAAGTAATGACCAGTTTACCTCCACCCAAAACTGTTAAAGACGTGCGAAGTTTTCTCGGACACGCCGGATTTTACAGGAGATTTATAGTGGACTTCAGCAAAATCGCTAGACCTCTAAATAAACTGTTATGCAAGGATATTAAATTCGATTTAACCCCCGAATGCATGAAAGCTTTTGAAGATTTAAAGAAATCCCTTATCACTGCCAAACCGTCGTACAAGCCCCCGACTGAAATCTTCCTTTCGAAATCATGTGCGGTGCGAGTGATTTCGCAATTGGAGCAGTTTTTGGCCAAAGGAAAGATAAAAAGCTACACGCCATTTACTACGCCAGCCGCACACTTGATGAAGCGCAACGGAATTACGCAACAACAGAAAAGGAACTATTAGCTGTAGTTTACGCTTTTGAAAAATTCCGTCAATACTTGATTGGCTCACGAGTGATAGTTCACACTGATCACGCTGCCATCAAATATTTAATGCAAAAGAAAGATGCTAAACCTCGACTCATACGCTGGATTCTACTACTCCAAGAGTTTGACATTGAGATTAAGGATAAGAGAGGAGTAGATAATGGAGTCGCTGATCATCTTTCCCGGATCAGAATAGAGGATGATCTCCCTATAGATGATTTCTTCCCCACAGAGAATGTTGCACACATAGATACGTCTTTCGTCGGTCAAATATCTCTCACATCTGAAGACCTATCGATCGATGAAAGGGATGGCATATCGGTCGATTTACGTAGTGATACATCCATCGATGACGAAAATGATGTAACTTCTCAACTCTCCAATAACCAAGATCACGAACCCCCGTTTATTAAAATCAACTTCAATTTACAAGTTAATGTTTCCGGTGATGAGATTAATCTTACACCAGAGGAATTATCACAACGGGAGGTGGACGCGACTGGTAGAAACTCGAATAACCGACTCTGGTATGCCGACATAGTTAACTATTTGGCAGCTGAGGTTGAGCCAGACGAACTCAAGGGATATACGAGGAAGAAATTTTTCAGAGAAGTAAGACGCTATCATTGGGATGAACCTTACCTCTATAAGCATTGTTCTGATGGCATATACAGACGATGCGTATCCGAAGCTGAAATTCCGGACATTATTTACCAATGTCACGGAGCTGATTATGCAGGACATTTCGCTACCTTTAAAATAGTTTCGAAAATCCTCCAGGCAGGATTTTGGTGGCCGACCACTTTTCGCGATGTCCACGAATTTATAACCCAATGTGACAGATGCCAAAGATGTGGAAAAATCAGCAAAAGACACGAAATGGAACAGAAGTTCATTCTTGAAGTTGAAGTCTTTGATTGATGGGGTATCGATTTTATGGGACCCTTCCCGTCTTCATATGGAAACAAATATATACTAGTCGCTGTAGACTACGTGTCCAAATGGGTCGAAGCAGTAGCTTCTCCTACCAATAACGCATCTGTGGTTATTAAACTCTTCAAGAGTACAATCTTTCCAAGATTTGGAGTCCCAAGAGTAGTCATTAGTGACGGTGGAACTCATTTCATTAACAAAATCTTTGATAGATTGCTTAAAAAGATGGTGTTCATCATAGAGTAGCCACACCTTACCACCCACAAACCAGTGGACAAGTAGAAGTCTCTAACCGACAAATTAAGGAAATCTTAGAGAAAACCATAGGAACCTCCAGAAAAGATTGGTCTAGGAAACTAGATAATGCATTTTGGGCCTACAGGACCGCCTACAAAACGCCACTAGGAACAACACCATTCCACCTCCTTTATGGCAAATCATGTCATTTACCAGTCGAACTGGAGCACAAAGCGGCTTGGGCTACCAAACTTTTGAACTTTGATATCAAGCCAGCTGCAGAAAGGAGACTCATCCAGCTTAACGAGCTTGATGAAATCAGACATTTAGCTTTTGAAAATTCGAAAATTTATAAAGAAAGGACTAAAGCTTACCACGATAAAAAGATCATATCCCAGCACTTCGAACCGGATGGTCAAGTCCTCCTTTATAACTCTAGGTTAACTTTATATCCTGGAAAGCTAAAATCCCGTTGGTCTGGACCCTTCACCGTAACAAACGTTCAACCTTCCGGAGCTATCACTTTACAAAATGATAAAGGCCAGGAATTTATAGTGAACGGCCAACAAGTTAAGCATTATTAGGCAAAACCGCCAGCAAAAGCGCCCATGATGCTGTATGAACCTGATAATTAGTTTAATCAGGAAGTCGAGCTAAAGACTTAAAATTTAAGCGCTGAATGGGAGGCAACCCATTTTATTTTATAAAAAAAAAGAGAATTTTTATATTTAATAGTAATTTCCATATTTCTTCTTATTATTAGCATTATTTAGGAGATTTAGAAATTAGGATTTGTCTTTTTATTTTCTGAACTTGTAGGATTTATGTTCTTAAACTTATATCTTATGTCTGGGAATGCTTCTTATTTCTTATGCTTGGTTGTCTAATAGAGCTAACATTAGGCAGGAACTTTGAGTTCGACTCCAAGCACATGCAAAATTTCTGTGCTTTGCCATCGATCGATATGGAGAGGATTACATCGATCGATTCTCGACAAGTACCATCGATCGATATGGAGAGGATTACATCGATCGATTCTCGGCAAGTAACATCGATCGATATGGAGAGGATTACATCGATCGATGTGTAGTACGGATAGGTACTTCATTTTACTCTAACATTCTCAAACAGCTAACTTGATTTTAACCTACCCTTGGGCACTTTGCACCGAGACGGTGTAATTTAAGTCTGGGGGAGGTAGTTACTACACCACTTTCTTGAGTTTTTGTCAAAAATCTTTTCAAAAATAATTTTATTGAGTCAAGAAGGGGATTATGGACTAATGATTTCTACTTGAATGTCTAACCACTTTCTAGCACCATTCTCGATTTACTGATTGCAGATAGTACTATAGATGCTAAAGTGGATCAACCAGTCAACTATACACACTTGCTAGATTGTTTGAAAGAACCAAAGCTAACCTCCAACACTAACCTGACTTCACTGCATGTCTTGGGGTTTGGTATACATGGGATCGGATTCTTCAGACAAGTCTGGAAGGTAAGGCCTTGTGTAGAATTATATATCACATTCCTCTCTTTAATTTCGACCCTAGATTAGTTAGTAATTAATATTCCTATTGTAGATGTATAAAAAAAATAATAATAAATATAAGATCTATTGTTTAATTAGGATGAGTCTGAACATGACTTGGTGGCTAAAACCATTAAGGCTTGATTCACAAAGACTCCAATAAAAAGATTCGAACGGGACTTGGAGGCGGCAATCTTCAAGACTCGCTTCACAAGGGATTCTTGGATATAGGTCAAAAAGAAGTGAACAGAGCTTGATGGCAACCACCATTAAGTTCTGATTCATGGAAGCCTGTCCAATCTTAATCACTGTCTTGAAATAAAACAGACCTTGATTTAAGAGAGAGATTAGAGAGAGAGGAAAATAGGAACTAACTTTTTACCTGCACATCCAGAATACTTGTCTGAAAGTCTTAGCATCCTGTGATCGATACTCCCAAGGTAAAGCTTACACTTTTTACATTGAGAAATGAGGTTGGTTGAGGAGATTGATAATAAGATTAGTTAAGATTGTTGGCTAGATGACTTTGGTTGCTAAGCTAGGATATTGCATAATGTATTTCTGTAAGAAGGAACTTTTAGATGTGGAATGCAATATTATAGAGGTGATGATTTTCATGTTTCAAATCTGTGAGTCCCTGATGTTCTCAACCCTCTTCCAGAGAGACTGTCCGTTGATTTGACTTGAGGACAAGTAAAATGATAAGTCTGGGGGAGTTGATATACCATGATTTTCACCCGTTTTTATACATGGTATATAAGAGTTTTAAGATGTATTAATCATGTTTTAGAGTCTTTTCAAAGCAATTACAGGTTTATTCACCTAATGGAAGGAAATGATACTTTTGGGACATTTTGGAATGCTTTTACGCAAGGAAAATCGATCGACGCTTGAAGAGCAACATCGGTCGATCAGAATCACTTACCATCGATCGACAAACATACATGTGCATCGATCGATGCCTAGTCACACGAGTGTGATCGCGAATTAAAAGATTTCATTTCCTAGAAGATCTATTATTTGCAACTTAAGCCCCTAGCCGCCTGTCAGGCTATATGTACTAGGGTTTTGTATCATTTTAGGGGAGACACTTGCAAAATACCTTGTTTGGAGAAGGGGCATTTTGGCTACAATTAGAAGAGCTTAGGATTGGAGAGATAGATCTGAGACTGCAAAACAGAGAAGATCTTGAACTCCTTTATTTCTATTACTCTATCTATTTGTGTTCTATGTTTCATTTGAGTTTATTTCACACCATCATGACTTTGTCTCTCATGAATATGTTTGAGTAAACCAATTGTTAGATTTAGGTTTCTCACCATGGTTGAAATTATGTACTGCTAATATGACTATTAAAAAGGTGTTTTGATTGTTCTTTCATTGCTTGTGAACTTAATGCTAAAATTGAGATTGATCACCTTCATTTTAGATCTTAGGATTAATTGAGTCCAACTAACCGTTTCCCCTCAATACCTGAACCCACTTGCGTGATCTAACTAACTCAGGCGCAACGACAGTTGGTCTGAAAAGGATATAGAACAAGTTAAACCCGTTCGCAAAGCTCGCTAGAATAACCATCGATCAACGCAACTATCGTTCTGTCGGTCGATTGTTACAAAGGTGTATCGGTCGATGTACATCAAGTCACATCGATCGACACTCTCTCGAGATTAAAATACGACAGGTGAGATCCGAGATCTAGTGAAGATAACCTATCCGGTTAAATCATGTTTAGTTCAAAAACCATCAAACCCTTTAGTCTAAACTAAGTGCATGCATTTCATACCTGAGATTTACCTGAATCTAGTTGCTTTCCCATTCTTGAAACCACTTCAACTCAATCTATCGTTTCACTATTGTTTTTTATTTATCATTTACTGCTTTTAAAACTATTAAAACCTCTTAGTTTATCTTCATTTCTAATTATTTAAGTCTGTTGAGTAATCCTTCAGTCTCTGTGGATTCGATCCTTAAGTACTACATCTGAACCTCTTTTGATGAGAGTAACACTCTTTAGGGTAATTTGAGTGATATCAGCCGCATCAGAACGTGAGCTGGGGTTAGACCGTCGTGAGACAGGTTAGTTTGATGCCCGCGTCGCAATAGTAATTCAACCTAGTACGAGAGGAACCGTTGATTCGCACAATTGGTCATTGTTCTTGGTTGAAAAGCCAGTGGCCCGAAGCTACCGTGCGCTGGATTATGACTGAACGCCTCTAAGTCAAAATCCGGGCTAGAAGCGATGCATGCGCCTGCCGCCCGATTGCCGACCCTCAGTAGGAGCTTCGGCTCCCAAAGGCACGTGTCGTTGGCTAAGTCCGTTCGGCGGAAGCACCGTTCGGACCGCCTTGAATTATAATTACCACTGAGCGGCGGTTAGAATCCTTTGCAGACGACTTAAATACGCGACGGGGTATTGTAAGTGGCAGAGTGGCCTTGCTGCCACGATTTACTGAGATTCAGCCATTTGTCACTAAGATTCGACCCTCCCCCTTTCCAATCACACGTTCCGCCCCAAAACATTAAAAACAAAAAACCCAAAAAAATTCAAGTATATAAGAAGACATCGTCGGAGATTCGAGAATTTTACTTGGTGAAATTCACTCTCGACCTAATATTTCAGATTGGCGGATGAAATGCAGCCCGCATGTCCACAAGTCTCGGCCAAAAGCATCCTGATGGGAGCATTAAAACCCAAAAGAGTTTTCATTCATCCCTTCAGTATGCTTGCCCTTCAGTACGCTTGGCCTCGATCATACCACAATAAAAACCAAGGGAAAAATGTTAACACTTGGTGGGATTATGAAAAGTCGAGCCAGCATAAGTACACTTGGACCATCAGTTCATTAGAACTCGGGCTAGCATCAATCAGCCTGACTTGGAAAGTCCAGTCCATCAAAACTCGAGCTCATGTCCAGATCAGTACATGAACAGTTCACGGAAAGGGCCAGCGTGCTCATATGTGTACTGACATGGTGTATCAGTTGTCCAAAATCAGTACACGAACAGTCCATGGGAAGGACGAGCATGCTGATATGTGTGGTCAGCGTGCTGATATATGTATTGATCGGCAGTCCACAGAGAGTCTATGGTTGCCCAAAATCAGCCAAGGGAAATACCAGCGTGCTGATATGTGTACTGATGGATAGCCACGGACGTTCTGTGTGTGCTGACGGACAGCCACGGACGTCCTGTGTGTCCTGACGGACACACACACGGACATCCTGTGTGTACTGAACAGACAGCCCACGTGGGCCATGTAACATCCCGGATCCTGAATAGGATCATTGGGACGGCCATGGTTTGAGGAAACGTACTAGTCAGTATTCGGACATCAAGACAAGCATTCCATGGCCAGATAAGAAGGTTAAGGACGTAAGTTAACTTAGACTCAACCTTACAAAAGTCTCAGTGGATCCAGAGAAGATCAGGGAAATCAAGGATTGGCCCCGACCATGCAGTGCCACGGAAGTTAGAAGCTTCCTAGGGCTGGCAGGTTACTATAGAAAGTTTGTGAAGGGATTTGCAAGCTTGGCTCAGCCGATGACAAGGTTGACTGGGAAGGACGTTAAGTTCACATGGTCCGAAGAGTGTACGAAATGTTTCTCCGCACTTAAGGATATGCTGACTAGCGCACCCGTCCTGGTTCTTCTTGAGGCAGACCAACCTTATGTGGTCTACACGGATGCGTCCATCACTGGACTCGGTTGCGTGTTAACTCAACATGGGAAGGTCATTGCTTACGCGTCAAGGCAGCTGAAGAAACATGAGGGAAACTACCCCACCCATGATCTTGAAATGGCTGCGGTATTATTCGCCTTATAGATTTGGCGATCATATTTATATGGAGCCAAAGTCCAGATACTTACGGACCATAAAAGTCTGAAGTATATATTCACCCAGCCTGAGTTGAACTTAAGGCAGAGGAGGTGGATGGAGTCCGTGGCCGACTATGACCTAGACATCACTTACTATCCGGGCAAGGCTAACATTATGGCTGACGCCTTGAGCCAGAAGCGAGAAGATGTTGCGGCCGGTACCGGAATGGACGAGCCGGATGAGGCGGGACAATTCGTCCATTTAAATGCTTTGAATGGGATGGATGGACCACGGGGTTTAGAGGCGGTGAATAAGGCCGACCTGCTTGCCCGGATCCGAGCGGCCCAAGATCAGGACGAGAACCTGAAAACGGTTGCTCGGAACGACCTGACTGAGTATCAAATCGCTAAGGATGGTATGATTTTAGTTCATGGTCGGATCAACGTACCCAATGATAGGAGTTTAAAGGACGAGATCCTTAGAGAAGCTCACAAGTCTAGATTCTCGATCCATCCTAGAGTGACCAAGATGTATCATAATCTCAGGCAGTACTATCATTGGATACGGATGAAGGTCGATGTGGCCGAATGGGTGGCCAAGTGTCCTACTTGTCAACTCGTCAAGGCCGAACAACAAGTTCCGAGTGGACTGCTTCAGAGCCTATCTATTCCGGAATGAAAGTGGGATCACATCACGATGGACTTCGTGACAGGTTTTCCCACAACCAGGAATAGGAATGATGCTGTCTGGGTAATAATGGATCGACTGGCCAAGTCTGCCCACTTCCTGGCCATCAAAATGACTTATGGAGTCGACCGGATTGTGAGTAAGTACATTGACGAGATTGTGAGGCTACACGGAGTACCCTTAAGTATAGTTTCAGATAGAGATTTGAGGTTCACTTATAACTTCTGGCAAGCTTTCCAGAAAGCTTAAGGAACGAGAGTGAACATGAGTACGGCTTATCATCCCCAAACTGATGGGCAGTCGGAAAGAACTATACGGACGGTGGAGGATATGCTTCGAGCATGTGTCCTCAATTGGGGCGATTTCTGGGAACGACATTTTCCGTTAGTGGAGTTCGCCTACAATAAAAGTTTCCACTCAAGTATAGGCATGTCGCCATATGAAGCTTTGTATGGACAACCATGCAGGACACGTTATGCTGGACCCAAGTGGGGGAGCGCAGCATAATAGGCCCGAAATCATGGAGGAAACCACAGAGAAGATCAAGTCCGTGCGGGACAAGATGAGGGCCGCACAGGACAGACAAAAACATTACGCTGACAAACGAAGGAAAGAACTGGAGTTTGCAGTGGATGATATGGTCTATCTCAAAATGATTACCTTTAAAGGTAGAGTGCGAATTTCTCGTAGAAGGAAATTAGATCTAAGATACCTAGGTCCGTTCAGAGTCATAGAACGAGTGGGTAGTGTGGCATATAAGTTGGACTTACCATCCGAGATGGAAACCTTCCATAACGTATTCCATGTCTCCCAACTCCGGAAGTGCTTGACGGATCAGGACGTCTTAATACCAGAAATACCATCTGATCTAGGTACGAATCTAACTTTGGAAACAAGGCCCGTTTGGATCATAGATAGGATGGAAAAATCAATGAGAAAGAAAACAATCCAGATGGTCAAGGTCATTTGGGATTGTAATGGTCGAGAAGAGACCACATGGGAGACGAAGGCATTGGGACGGCCATGGTTCGAGGAAACGTACTAGTCAGTCTTAGGACATCAAGACAAGCGTTCCATGGCCAGATAAGAAGGTTAAGGACGTAAGGAAACTTAGACTTAACCTTACACAAGTCGAGAGTCAGCTAGGACGAGTAAGAAGGTAGCTGGACGGATGGAACAGGTAGCTCAACCAGCTCAACAAAGTTAGGTTAAGCTCACTCCAGCTCGGCCACTACTAAGCCAGCTCCACTAGCTGAACTACTAGCTCACTCAGCTGAGGCAGCTGGGAGTCAGCTCATCTCAGCTGGACGGACAGACTGTTCGGGTTTCGGTCCGATGGTCCGGGTCTGAGATGGTGGCGGGCCATGGGGGTCTGGCCATGAGGCCATGGACCGTTGGGGCTTGGGCCAAGGCCATGGGCTAAGTCCAGAGGGATTGGGTAAGGCCTTGGGCCTCTGTCCGACCCAAACCCATTCGGTATTGGCGAAGGGACGCATGCGGCCGAGAGGGTGTAACCCTTGGTTGATTGTGCCCATCCGCTGGCCAGTCATGCCTATTCGTGGGGCAAGACTTACCCCCTCGTTTTCTATAAATATGGGTCCTCTCTGTCGATTTCATTCATCCAATCCAGAGTAAAAATACTTAGAGAAATCGTAGAGAGAGAGAGAGTTTCCGGCCAAAGCAAGGCCGTTTGTGTGCTGGTTAGGTTTCCGGCGATCTGATCGTTTCAGAAGCAACCTCCGATCAAGTATGGGAGACCGAGAGCAGGAGAAGAACATGGAGAACCCTGACATGGTTCAGAAGGTACTTGGTGGGCTGTGGCCGCATCAGACCGAACGGACGGTCCTTGTGATCGCACCGCGGCTCTGGTCGGTTCATTAGACCTAACCGCTTCTCCTCTTCTTGTTTCTATCCGGTCCTTTCCCTTCTTTCTGAATATACACGAAGGGTTGTGTTGGTTCAGTCCAAGGAACACGTCCCTAGACTTGGCCGGTCATAAACAAACCGCTAACCTAGACGCTGGTCGGTTAGACGGTCGGTTCGAATCGCACTATAGACTGGGCGGTTGGGCTAAACGGTTGGTCATGTCCCAAGAGGCACGAGTGGCCAAAGGTCACGAGTTACCAAGGGTTGTGAGTTAACAAAGGTCACGAGTTCCAAAGGTTGTGAGTTGCCAAAGGGTGTAAGTAACCAAGGGTTACAGACGCCAAGAGGTACGAGGACCAAGAGGTACCAAAGACCAAAGGGGTGCATGTTCCAAACGGTGCCTGTTGAGACAGGTCGTGTCCGTTCCTTAAGGGATCAGACCATGTCTTGTCTGTTGGGACAAGTACACGGTTCGTCTAAGCCAGGGTAAGAGTCGCAAGGTCCGATCGGCCGTTTGGCCTAACCAGATTGGGCGTGAGGCTTACTCGGCCGTTGGATCAAGGCCCAAGGCCGGATCAGGTAAGGAAGTCTGTTGGGCCATTGAGCCGGACTTCAACTAGGCCGGTCGCACCTAGATTCTATCCAGATGAACGGATTGATCTTCGGGACGATCCGGACTGTTTGTGTGTTCTGTTTATCAATTCTGGACTGTCTATCTGATTCTAAGTCAAGGGGTGGTTGGTTGAATGACTTAGGATTTGGTAGGCAGGTTCATATCTTTTTATAAGTATATTGTCCGAGGTTTATCTGTGTTCTAGGAACCAAGCCAAGCATTGTAGAATCGACCATTTCTATTCTCGGTTATGATTAATGCTTATCTGGTTGTGGTTTTAGGAACTAAGGATGGTTCTGGTCAAGCCAAGGAGCCGTGAAGGCTCGGTCAGTGAGAGGCTGTGTACGTGTGGTTAGATGATGCTAGGGATGAACTAGTGATTGTCTATGAAACAATTAAGAAGTTGTGTATTGGATCTCATGTTTCTAAGTATTGAGATGAAGACCAAGGAGAGAAGAGACAGTAACTTTAGAGTTTTACTGTGGTAACTTTATTTTAACCACAGTAACTACTTGGGGAAGTTATCTGATGGGATGAGAAGGTAACTTAGTGAAGAGAAGAGAGGAAACTCGACCAAAGAGGATAAGGAAGGATAAGGGAGCACTTTGACAGCCTGTATGATGCTGGAAAGGAGAGGATGCTTTTACACTAGTGCAAGCATGTGAGAAAGCACATCCAAGTGATTCAAAAGGAGTTCCAGCCTGTCCTTTGACTACACATGCTTATCCATTTCGAAAATCCTTGTTGCTCTCTCTATTAATACTTGTAAACCTCATCAGTTATTAATTAATGGAGTTTTGAGTCTCTCTCTTTATTCTCTCACTAAAATCTCTTATTCTCTTTAATCTTTTCATATGATTATCTCTGATTGATTGAATCATACTCTAATACACAAAAGGTATATGGTATCAGAGCCAGGTTGCGCAAATTGGGAGAGTGTGATTTCTTTTTCTTAAGAATCTTGAGTGTTCTTGAGTGTTCTTGGTGTTCTTAACTTCTGGTTTTCATTATCTTGGTGGTGTGAGAGTTTCTGGTGAATCCAAATCATCCCAACATGGAAATGGAGCACAGACCTGAGTCAACTATGAAGACTGAAGAGGAGAGGCATAGCGAGTGGTCAAGGTGGGCCAAAACAGCTTTGGAAAGCTGTGGGTTATGGAGCAGTCATGGAAAGGAGAAGCCTTTACAAGAAATGACTGCAAATGAAGGTCAGGCGTGGAGCCTGAGGTCTAAAGAAAGAGCTGTTCAAGGAAACCACACAAGATGTGAGATTGGAGCAGTGTGTTGGAGTAGATCTGGTCTGAAGAAGATCTGTGAGGTCAAGGGAACTCGCAGCAATCTTAGAAGAGGAGCAGAAGAACTTCATCAGCTTGTGGGAAAGCTGAAATACTTGTGGAAGGAGTTGGGTGTCTTGAGAACAAGGGCATCAGACCCGGAGATGATACAAAAGAGGATGGAGCAAGATGTAGTCTTGAGTCTTCTAGTCAGTTTAAACTCATCTTATGGTCAGCTGATTATGCAAGTGATAAAAGGTAAAGAGCAAGCAGATGTGGATGGGTTGTGTGACCTGATTCAAGCCGCTTATGATGTTCATGAGAAGAACAAGAAGCGGATCAAGAGGAGGAATGGTACAAAGTGTAAGAGGGCAAGCCTGAGGAGGTTGTCCAAGATATGGATCCGAGGCAGAAAGACTAGGATGAAGAGGAGACAACTTGAGGTGGAACTGAAAGTGATCAAGGAGATTCAGCAACTGATTGTGATGGGAGAATGCTCCTACTCAGCATACATGGGAGAAACAGTAGGAGACAGTGCGGATATGAGAGGAATGGATACCAAGAGGGCAGATGAGTGTGTGACAAAGAAGGAATGGGATGAGTTGATTAGGCATGTGTATGCTTTGGCTACGACCCGGAGTCTGGGTGCTCCTGCCAAAGCATCCACATCTAAACCATCATCATTGACTCTGGAGCAACACACCACATGATCAGTGACAAGAGACTAATCAGTGAGGTTAAAGCAGCAACAGGGAGTGTCATGATAGCCAATGGTACCAGGATCCCAATAGAAGGAGTGGGAAACCTCAAGCTGTTTGAGAAGAACTCCACTGCCTTCTACCTACCTCAGTTTACATCCAATCTAATCTCAGTTAAGAAGGCTACATTGATCTGGATTGTCAAGTGGTTTTCAGACCAAATGAAGTTGAGTTCCAGGATTTGAAGACTGGAAGGATTATTGGCAGAGGAGACAGCAAGCATCAGCTCTATCATCTCCAAAAAACTGAGGCGCCTAGTCCTGTCGGGTCTGTGTGTTTAAGCAGCACAACGGATAGGTGTGATAATCTCACATGGCATGCAAGGCTGTTTGGGGCACTACAGGGCATTCCCCCTGATAGGGCTGACCCATTCATCATTGAATTGGAACCTGGAACGGTCCCGTTATCAAAAAGTCCATATAGAATGGCACCAGCTGAGATGGCAGAGCTGAAGAAGCAACTTGAGGAGTTGCTTGAGAAGGGGTTCATACGCCCTAGTGTATCACCTTGGGGAGCACCAGTCCTATTCGTTAAGAAAAAGGATGGTAGCTTTAGGTTGTGCATTGATTATAGGGGTTTGAACAGGGTGACTGTGAAGAACAAGTACCCTTTACCCAGGATTGATGAGTTGTTGGACCAACTCCGTGGAGCCAAGTGGTTCTCCAAGATTGACTTGGCCTCTGGGTATCATCAGATCCCCATTGCACCAGGTGATGTGAGGAAGACAGCATTCCGAACTAGGTATGGTCACTATGAGTTTGTGGTCATGCCGTTCGGACTGACCAATGCACCTGCTGCATTCATGAAGATGATGAACGGCATCTTCAGGGAATACTTGGACGAGTTTGTGATCATCTTCATTGATGATATACTCGTGTATTCCAAGACAAAGGAGGACCATGAAAGACACCTTAGGGCGGTGTTGGGCCGCCTGAGAGAACAGAAGCTCTTTGCTAAGCTAAGCAAGTGTAGCTTCTGGCAGAAGAGCATTGGATTCCTTGGGCATGTGGTGTCTGATAAAGGAGTCTCAGTGGATCAAGATAAGATCAAATGTATCCAGGAATGGCCACAGCCAAAGAATGCTACGGAAGTGAGGAGCTTCTTAGGGTTGGCTGGTTATTACCGGAAATATGTCAAGGGGTTCTCGAGCATAGCTCAACGTATGACTAAGCTGACAGGCAAGGACGTGAGGTTCACATGGTCTGAGGAGTGTGCGAAAAGTTTTGCAGCACTCAAGAACATGTTGACTAATGCACCTGTCCTGGTGTTGCCTGAGGCTGATCAGCCTTATGTGGTGTATACGGATGCATCCATAACTGGTCTTGGTTGTGTTTTGACACAACATGGGAAGGTGATAGCCTATGCTTCCCGGCAGTTAAGGAAGCATGAGGGTAACTATCCAACCCATGATTTGGAGATGGCTGCAGTAGTATTTGCATTAACGATATGGAGATCATATCTTTATGGTGCCAGGGTGCAAATACTCACAGACCATAAGAGTTTGAAGTACATATTCACTCAGCCTGAGTTAAACTTAAGGCAGAGGAGATGGATGGAATTTGTTGCAGATTATGATCTGGACATAGCTTATCATCCTGGGAAAGCTAACCTAGTGGCTGATGCCTTGAGCCGCAGAAGGGCTGAAGTGTCATCTGAGAGGGAGGCGGATGAACTGGAAGGGATGATCAGGTCCTTGAACCTCAATACCTTGGTTGGTTCAGATGAGCCACTGGGATTGGAGGCGGTGAACCAGGCCGATCTCCTGACCAGGATCAGGCAAGCTCAGGGCCTGGATGAAAATCTAAAGAAGGTAGCCGCCAATGACAAGACTGAGTACCAGACAACTGACAATGGTACCATCTTGGTCAATGGTAGGGTCAGTGTTCCTAATGATAAGGAACTCAAAGAAGAGATTATGAGACAGGCTCATAAGTCCAAGTTTTCAGTTCATCCTGGACTGAACAAAATGTATAGGGATCTGAAAAGGTACTACCATTGGGTGAGGATGAAATCTGATGTTGCAGAGTGGGTGGCTAAGTGTCCCACTTGTCAACTGGTGAAGGCAGAACATCAGGTTCCCAGTGGTCTACTTCAGAACCTACCCATACCAGAATAGAAATGGGATCACATCACAATGGACTTTGTGACTGGATTTCCCACGACCAGGAATAAGAAAGATGCGGTATGGGTTGTGGTTGATCGGCTGACCAAGTCGGCTCATTTCCTACCCATCAAGAAAGGGGATGGGGTCGACAGGATAGTGCAAGTGTACCTAGACGAGATAGTGAGGTTGCATGGTGTTCCAGCAAGCATTGTCTCGGACAGGGATCCAAGATTTACATCTTATTTCTGGCAGGCTTTCCAAAAGGCCTTGGGAACCAGAGTGAATATGAGCACATCTTATCATCCTCAAACGGATGGGCAGTCTGAAAGGACAATCCAAACCTTAGAGGATATGCTAAGGGCATGTGTGTTAGACTGGGGAGAGTCTTGGGAAAAACACTTACCTTTAGTGGAGTTTGCTTATAATAACAGCTTCCATACAAGCATTGGTATGTCGCCATATGAGGCTTTGTATGGTAGGCCGTGCAGGACACCCCTATGCTGGACCCAAGTGGCGGAGCGTAGCATGTTGGGACCTGAGATCGTAGAACAGACCACTGAGAAGATCAGGATGGTCAAAGAGAAGATGAAAGAGGCGCAGGACCGCCAAAAGAGCTATGCGGACAAGCGTAGGAAGCATCTTGAGTTTGAGGTCAATGACCTGGTGTATCTCAAGATGATTACCTTTAAGGGTAGGACCAGGATTTCTGGGCGAAAGAAACTGGACCCTAGGTACTTGGGTCCATTCAGGATCATAGAGAGAGTGGGTGCAGTGGCATACAAGTTGGACTTGCCATCGGCAATGGATGCATACCACAATGTGTTCCATGTATCCCAACTCCGGAAATGCTTGTCTGAACAAGACATTGTCTTGCCTGAGGTTCCTGCTGACCTTGGTAAGGACCTGACTTTGGAAACCTTGCCGGTTCGGATTGTGGATCGGTCAGAGAAAGCTATGAGAAAGAAGACAGTTCCCATGATCAAAGTGGTGTGGGATTACAATGGTAAAGACCTCATCACTTGGGAAACAGAAGCAAAGATGAAAACAATGTATCCGGTACCGACAATTTCTTCCTGATGAAACACTTAACATGGATTTGAGGACGAATCCCAAGTTAGTGGGGGAGACTTGTCATGTCCCCGATCCTAGATAGGATCGGCCGGACGGGCCATGGTGCGGGGAGACGCACCAGTCAGGTCATTAGACCTTGAGACAAGCGTATCATGGCCCTGAATGAAGGTTAAGGGCATCAGTCAGCTGAGACTTAACCAGGATACGATGGAAATAAGGGTAAAGGGGCTGGGTGAGTGTTTAGGCAGCTGGACGAGTGTTGGTTTGAGTTCAATCAGCTCGGTTCAGCTGGTAATCAGTTCACCATGATCTGTTCAGCTCACAGGAGCTGGTGGGCTAGCTCAATCAGCTGGGAACAGCTGGGGGTCAGCTCCATCCAGTGAACGGTGCGTTCTGGTTCGGATCAGTGTGGGCGAGTCCGGGACGGTTACTGGGCGAGCCGATGGTCCGGGTGCAGGACGGTTCGACCAAATGGGTCTTAGGCTTGGGATAGGGAGCGGGCAAGCTCCCAGAGTGTGAGCTGAGGCTCAGTGATCGATTTGCCAAAGGAAGAAAAGGGGAGAAACCGCCAAGGGCGGTTATGGGACGGTTATGGGACGGTTTTGGGAAGAAAGGAAGGGATTTTGGTAACTGTTCGCCCAGGCGGTTGGGGACAGTTTAAATCGTCTTCTCTCTCTCATTTCTGATCATTCTGGTCGGTTTTTACTCATTCCACACAGAGAGAAACACAGAGAAAATTCAAGAGAGAAAGAGAGACAGAAACTTTGGATCGGCCGATTTGATCCAAGAGATTGTTCTTGAGTGTTCCTGGTGTGTTTGGGCGTGTGATCAAGAGGATGGATTTGAGACAGAAAGACAAGGAGAAGGCAAAGGAGAAAGAGAAGGAAGTCGCCCCTGGAGACCGAACTCCTAAGGTGAGAGGTGTGGCCAAGAGTAACCGGACAAGGCCGCAGATGATGGCCGTGTGAGCCTGGCCGGTTTGGATCGATTGGCTACTCCTTACTCTGACTTCTTCTACTCTGTTTCTTCTTATATGTTGTGCTTTGGAATGGTTTATGTTGTTACAGGAAAGGATTCATTGATCCTAAGGCCTTGGCCTGATCCAATTTCCATGAAAGTCCCTTGTTCTTGTGTGGGCTGTTCATGGCCGAGATCACTATGATCTGAGCCGATTCTTCTGAATCTGTGTATGGGAATATTTTTCTTCTGAATTATCATGAATTATCATGAATTTTATTTGGTATTTGGATCTCTTTTTAAAGGGGTCAGATTTGACATTTTTGATGATTGTTCTTGACTAGATTGGATCCGACCATGCAATGTGATTTGATTCTTGTTTTGTAATCTAACCTTGTGATTGTGTGGTTGTTTGTGTTGGATCCAGGACCAGAAATGGACCGTGGTAAGGGAAAAGCACCATGAGGACCGCGGCCATGGGAAGATGTGTGGTGATTGGGTTGATTCTGAAAATTGTGTGATTATTGTAGCCTATTGTGCAACTTGTGAACTTATGCGATTCTAGTATGTATTCTATTATTTAGGATGATGAATGATGTATGAACCTTGGTTAATATCTATGAAGTATCTATTTTCATTAGTTGATGCTTGATTGTTTAAGTGTGAATGTTGGAACCTCAAAACTCTGAAAAAGACTAAGAATTATTTAACACTTGAACTTGAATATGAAAGATGGAATTGGTTGCATTGTTTGGTGAGGCTGCGGTCTGGTTGGATTGAGGAATCCAGGATCGGGTCTTACATGTACTGTTGGACAGCCACTGACGTCCTGTGTGTGCTGACGGACACACACGGACAGCAACAGACGTCCTGCGTGTGCTGACGGACAGCCACGGACATCCTGTGTGTGTTGGCGGACACCCACGGACGTCATGTGTGTACTGAACAGACAGCCCAAGTGGGCCAAAATAACCCGAACAGTCCACAGGAAGGGTCAGCATGTTGAGTCCAAGGCCCAACGTGCTGATATGTGTACTGATGGACTGCCACAAATGTCCTGTGTGTGCTGACGGACACCCACAGATGTCCTGTGTGTAATGAACAGACAGCCCACGTGGGCCAAAATCACCCAAACCGTCCATGGGAAGGGCCAGCTTGCTGAGTCCAAGGACCAGCGTGCTGATATGTGTACTGATGGACAGCCACTTATGTCCTGTGTTTGCTGACGGACACACACGGACAGCCACGGACGTCCTGTGTGTGCTGACGGACAGCCACGAACGTCCTGTGTGTGCTGGCGGACAGCCACGGACGTCTTGTATGTACTGAACAGACAGCCCACATGGGCCAAAATCACTCGAACAGACCACGGGAATGGCCAGCGTGCTGAGTCCAAGGACCAGCGTGCTGATATGTGTACTGATGGACAGCCACGTACGTTCTGTGTGTTCCGACGGACACAGACTGACAAACACGGACACACACGGACAGCCACAGACGTAATGTGTGTGCTGGCGGACACCCACAGACGTCCTATGTGTACTGAAAAGACAGCCCATGTGGGCCAAAATCACCCAAACAATCCATGGGAAGGGCCAGCATGCTGAGTCCAAGGACCGACGTGCTGATATGTGTACTGATGGACAGCCACGGACATCCTGTGTGTGCAGACGGACAAAGACGGACACACACGGACAGCCACGGACGTCCTGTGTATGCTGGCGGACACCCACGGACGTCCTGTGTGTACTGAACAGACAGCCCACGTGGCCCAAAATCACCCGAACAGTCCACAGGAAGAGTCAGCGTGCTGAGTCCAAAACCCAACGTGCTAGTACTGCACAGACAGCCACGGACGTCCTGTGTGTGCTGGCGGACACCCACAGACATCCTGTGTGTACTGAACAGACAGCCCATGTGGGCCAAAATCACCCAATCAATCCATGGGAAGGGCCAGCATGCTGAGTCCAAGGACCAACGTGCTGATATGTGTACTGATGGACAGCCACGGACGTCCTGTGCGTGCTGACGGACACACACGGACACACACGGACAGCCACGGACGTCCAGTGTATGCTGGCGGACACCCACAGACGTCCTGTGTGTACTGAACAGACAGCCCACGTGGCCCAAAATCACCCGAACAGTCCACGGGAAGGGTCAGCGTGCTGAGTCCAAGGACCAACGTGCTGATATGTGTACTGATGGACAGCCACGGACTTCCTGTGTGTGCTGACGGACACACACGGACAAACACTGACAGCCACGGACATCCTGTGTGTGCTGGCGGACACCCCCAGACGTCCTGTGTGTACTGAACAAACAGCCCAAGTGGGCCAAAATCACCCGAACAGTCCACAGGACGAGTCAGCGTGCTGAGTCCAAAACCCAACGTGCTAGAACTGATGGACAGCCACAGACGTCCTGTGTGTGCTGACGGACAGCCACAAACTGCCACGGACATCCTGTGTGTGCTGGCGGACACCCACGGACATCCTGTGTGTACTGACCAAACAGCCCACGTGGGCCAAAATCACCCAAACAGTCCATGGGAAGGGCCAGCGTGCTGAGTCATGGACCAGCGGGCTGATATGTGTACTGATGGACAGCCACGGACGTCCTGTGTGTGCTGGCGGACACCCACGGACGTCCTGTGTGTACTGAACAGACAGCCCATGTGGGCCAAATTCACCCAAACAGTCCATGGGAAGGGCCAGTGTGCTGAGTCCAAGGACCAACGTGCTGATATGTGTACTGATGGACAGCCACGGAAGTCTTGTGTGTGCTGACGGACACAGACGGACACACACGGACAGCCATGGACGTCCTGTGTATGCTGGCGGACACCCACGGACGTCCTGTGTGTACTGAACAGACAGCCCACGTGGGCCAAAATCACCCGAACAGTCCACGTGAAGGGGCAGCGTGCTGAGTCCAAGGACCAACGTGCTGATATGTGTACTGATGGACAGCCACGGATGTCCTGTGTGTGCTGACGGACACACACGGACACACACGGATAGCCACGGACGTCCTGTGTGTAAGACCCATTCCTGGTCTCTTGACCGAACTGGATACGAATGCTTACTTATTAATTTCTTTGCTTGTTTGATCCATTTTAAGTCTTTTATTTGCTAAGTCATATTCGAATATGAGGTTCATAAACAAAGGAACAGATTGCACAGCGGAATAACAATGTATAAACTTTGTATTACTTAGAAACATGAGATTCAATACACAACTTCTTAACAGTCTCATAGACAATCACTAGTTCATCCCTAGTATCATCTAACCACACGTTACACAGCCTCTCACTGACCGAGCCTTCACGGCTCCTTGGCTTGACCAGAACCATCCTTAGTTCCTGAAACCACAACCAGATAAGCATTAATCATAACCAGAATAGAACGGATTGATTCTATAATGCTTGGCTTGGTTCCTAGAACTTAGATAAACCTCAGTCAACATAATCATAAAACGTATGAACCTACCTACCGTATCCTAAGTCATTCAACCAACCACCCCTTGACTAAGAATCAGATAGATAGTCCAGAATAGATAAACAGAACACACGAACAGATCCGGATCGTTCCCAAAGACCAATCCGTCTAACCGGATAGAATCTAGGTGCGACCGGCCAATGGAGTCCGGCTCGATGGCCCAACGGACTCCCTTACCTGATCCGGCCTTAGGCCTGGATCCAATCGGCCGAGTAAGCCTCAAGCCTAATCCGGAAGGCTTAGCAACCGGTCAGACCTTGCGACTCTACCTTGGCTTAGACAAACCGTGACCTTGTCCTGACTAGACAAGCCATAGGCTGATCCGTAAGGATCGGTCCTAACCTGTCCCGAAAGACACCGTTTGGAACATGTACCCTTTGGCCATTCGTGCCTCTTGGACACTCGTGACTCTTGACAACTCGTGCCCTTTGGGTCATTCCCAACCGTTCGTCCTAACCGCCCAGTCTTGGTGCGATCGGATCATCCCACTAACCGACCCGTGTCTAGGCTAGCGGTTTGATTATGTTCGGCCAAAGCCTAGGGACGTGTCCCTTGGACTCAACCAACACAACCTTTCGTGTTTAACCAGAGAGAAGAGAAGAGAAACGAATTGAAACAGATAAGGAGAGCCGGATGGGACTTAGGAACCGAGCAGAGCCGCGGTGCGGTCGCATGGACCGTCCGTTCGGTCTGATGGAGCCACGGCCCATCACATACCTTGTGAACCACGTCTGGGTTCTCCATGCTCTTCTCCTTGTCTTGATCTCCCATTCTTGACCGGAGTTAGTTCCCAAACGATCAGAGTCGCCGGAACACAACACCACCACACTCGGCCTTTCTCTTGGCCGGAACTCTCTCTTTCTCTCTTTCTTTCTCTCTACGGTTTTCTCTGAGTATTTTACTCTGGAATTGGATAATAAAATCGACCAGAGAGCCCCCATATTTATAGAAAACGAGGGGGTAAGTCTTGCCCCACGAACAGGCATGACTTGCTAGCGAATGGGCATCATCGGCCAAGGGTTGTCCCCTTTCGGCCACTTGCATCCCTTCGCCCTTTCTGATGGGGTTTGGGGTCGGCCACAAGCCCAACCCACGCCCCAAGCCTCCTGGATTTAGCCCACGGCTTTGTCCTAAGACCCAACAGCCCATGGCCTCATGGCCGGACCTCACAGCCCGCCACTGACCCGGACCCGGATCATCGGCCTAAGGCCCGGACAGTCCGTCTAGCTGAGATGAGCTGACTCTCAGCTGCCCCAGCTGAGTGAGCTAGTAGTCCAGCTAGTGGAGCTGACTTAGTAGGGACTGAGCTGGAGTGAACTGAACCTAGCTTCATTGAGCTGGTCGAGCTACTCGTCCACTTCGTCCAGTTACCGTCTTACTCGTCCTAGCTGTCTCTTAGCTTGTATAAGGTTAAGTCTAAGTTTCCTTATGTCCTTAACCTTCTTTCTCGACCATGGAACGCTTGCCTTGATGTCCTAAGACTGGCTTGCACGTTTCCTCGAACCATGGCCGTCCCAACAATCCTATTCAGGATTGGGCGCGTGACAAGTCTCCCCCCCTTGGGATGGATTCGTCCTCGAATCCGAATCAAATGCTTCCTCGGAAACAAACTGATCCAACCACTCTGGGTACTCTGCTTTCATTCTAGCTTCGGTTTCCCAAGTGATTATATCCTGACCATTACAGTCCCAGACGACCTTGACCATCTGGACCGTCTTCTTCCTTGTTGCTTTTTCCATCCTATCTATGATTCGAACTGGCCTCCTTTCCAAGGTTAGGTTCTTACCAAGATCGTCTGGAATGGCAGGAAGAGCGATGTCTTGGTCCGTCAAACATTTCCGAAGTTGGGAGACGTGGAACTCATTATGGAATGCGTCCATCTTGGCCGGCAAGTCCAACTTGTAGGCTACCATCCCCACTCTTTCAATGATCTTGAACGGCCCCAAGTATCTCGGATCTAACTTCCGTCTTCTGGTGATCCGGAGTCGTCCTTTGAAGGTAATCATTTTGAGATACACCAAGTCACCTACTTGGAACTCGAGATCTTTCCTTCTTCGATCTGGATAGTTCTTTTGGCGGTCTTGTGCCTGTCTCATTTGTCCCTCAAGAACTTGATCTTTTCGGTTGTCTCTTCGACAATCTCCGGACCAATCATGCTGCATTCCCCAACTTGGGTCCAGCATAAGGGTGTCCTGCATGGACGCCCATACAGAGCTTCGTATGGCGACATGCCAATACTACTATGGAAGCTATTGTTGTAAGCAAATTCTACCAGAGGTAGATGTTTCTCCCAGGAATCACCCCAGTCTAGAACACATGCTCGCAACATATCTTCCAATGTCTGGATCGTACGTTCAGACTGTCCATCCGTCTGTGGGTGATAGGTTGTACTCATGTTCACTCTTGTTCCTAAAGCTTTTTGGAAAGCCTTCCAGAAGTAAGAGGTGAACCTTGAATCCCTATCTGAAACTATGCTCGCCGGCACACCATGTAGTCGGACGATCTCATCAATGTACTTACATACAATTTGATCTACCCCATCCGACTTTTTGATAGCCAGGAAGTGTGCTGATTTGGTTAGGCGATCAACCACAACCCAAACCGCATCTTTCTTATTCCTCGTGGTAGGGAACCCAGTCACAAAGTCCATTGTGATGTGATCCCATTTCCATTCTGGAATAGGCAAGCTTTGTAATAACCCACTAGGCACTTGATGTTCTGCTTTGATGAGTTGGCAAGTGGAACACTTGGCCACCCAGACATCGGCCTTCATACGGATCCAATGATAGAACTTCTTAAGGTTCGGGTACATCTTGGTCGCACAAGGATGAACCGAGAATCTTGATTTATGAGCCTCCCTCATAATCTCTTCCTTTAGACTCCTATCATTAGGAACACTGATCCGGCCGTTTACTAGGATGGTACCGTCCTTTGCAGTTTGGTACTCCATCCTATCATTCTGAGCAACCTTGTTTAGGTTCTCGTCCTGACCTTGAGCCAACCAAATTCGAGTAAGCAGGTCGGCCTGATTGACCGCCTCTAATCCGAGTGGTTCAGACTCTTTGGTCGATGCGTTCAACCGTAAGGCACGAACCATACCATCCAGGTCGTCCGCTTCTCGTTCGGCTGATACGTCGGCCCTTCTCTGGCTCAAGGCATGTGCGACCAGATTAGCCTTTCCCGGATGATAGGTGATATCCAGATCGTAATCAGCTACAAATTCCATCCACCTTCTCTGCCTTAAGTTTAACTCAGGCTGGGTGAATATATACTTAAGACTCTTATGGTCCGTAAGTATCTGAACCTTGGCACCATACAAGTATGATCGCCAAATCTTTAAGGCGAACACAACCGCAGCCATTTCAAGGTCATGGGTGGGGTAGTTTCCCTCATGTTTTCTCAACTGCCTTGACGCATAGGCGATGACCTTCCCATGCTGGGTTAATATGCAACCTAGTCCTGTTATGGACGCGTCCGTATAAACCACATAGGGTTGGTCGACCTCTGGAAGAACCAGAATGGGTGCGCTAGTCAGCATGTCCTTAAGCGCGGAAAAACATTTCCCACACTCCTCAGACCATGTGAACTTAACGTCCTTCCCGGTCAACCGTGTCATAGGCTGAGCCAAGCTTGCGAATCCTTTCACAAACTTCCTATAATAACCTGCCAGCCCTAGGAAGCTTCTGACTTCCGTGGCACTGCATGGTCGAGGCCAATCCTTGATTGCCCTGATCTTCTCTGGATCCACCGAGACGCCCTCACCGGACACAATGTGGCCGAGAAACCCAATGCTCTTCTGCCAAAAACTGCATTTACTGAGTTTTGCATAGAGCTTGTGTTCCCGTAATCGTTCCAGCACGGCTCTCAGGTGTTTCCGATGAGATTCCTCCAGGCACGGAACACGCTGTTCATCATTTTCATGAATGCAGCAGGCGCATTGGTCAGACCGAATGGCATAACCACAAACTCGTAGTGGCCGTACCTGGTCCGGAATGCTGTGTTTCTAATATCGTTTGGCTCTATAGGGATCTGATGATACCCTGAGGCCAAATAAATCTTAGAAAACCACTTGGCCCCTTTGAGTTGATCCAACAACTCATCTATTCTGGGCAACGAGTACTTGTTCTTCACAGTAACCCTGTTCAACCCTCGATAGTCAATACACAGACGCATGCTACCATCCTTCTTTTTCACAAAGAGGACTGGTGCACCCCAAGGAGAGCTACTTGGACGTATGAACCCCTTGTCCAGCAATTCGTCTAATTGCTTCTTTAGCTCGGCCATCTCGGCCGGAGCCATTCGGTACGGACTCTTGGACAGCGGAGCTGTCCCTGGTTCTAGTTCAATCGTAAATGGATCCGACCAATCAGGGGGGACACCCTGTAGTGAACGGAACACATCTGGGAACTCAGACACCAACGGGTCCTCAGTTAGATCTTTCTGATCATCAGACCTGCCGTGCTCCATAGTGGTAATTGTGGTCAAATATGCTTCACAACCCCGTCTAAGCATCCGTTCTGCTCGGATTGCTGACACCACTACTCTATCCAGAGCCGGACTCATATTCAGACTTTGGTACTGGATCGGGTGAGGTCCAGTCTCCAACCGTACACATCCTCTGTGGCAGTCGAGAGTGGCCCGATACTTTCCCAACCAATCCATGCCTAGGATCACATCGTGATTCTGTAGGCGCAACACAATCAGATCTACAGGCAGATTTTCCCCTGGATCATTACCGGAATATTAGTCATGAGCCCTAATGAGTGCATGATTTGCCCACCGGCCGCCCTCACTAGTCTCGAATTATCCCCAGAACAGAGGCAGAACAGACCCTTTCCGACCAGTTCTGGACTCACAAAACTATGTGTAGCCCCTGTGTCGAAAAGCACGTGGGTTTCAACACCACCAATCATGAGGGTCCCTATAAGAGACCCACATCAGAATCCCCTAGCCACTCTAGGTTCCAGACCAAACATTCTATTGAATGTAAACAGATAAATTCAGGAGTTACCAGAGATCGAATCAAACGATCCAGAAGCACCGTCGTCTCGGGACAGCTCATACACCCTTGGTGTTGTGGCCGGCCTGCTCTGGGTCGACTTTCCCGTGTCTCCACGACCCTTCCCTTGTCCTCCTTGCCGCTTAGGACATTCACTTTGGAAGTGTCCGCTTTGGCCGCAATGGAAACAAGTCCGAGAGCCGCTGCCACTGGATTGGCCCTGAGTTCAGCTTGGTCGAGTGCAATCTCGGATGGAATGATCAAAGCTGCCACATCTCACACAAGCTCCCATGGCTTTCCAGCATTCACCTGGATGGTTCTTACCACACTTGGGACATTCAGGTCGTCCACTAGAGGCCTTGCCTCCGTCAACCTGGTCCCACTTCCTCTTTCGGTCGTTAGTCTTACCCGTCGGGACAGACTGTGACTTTGTCTTAAGCTTGGCTTCCTCGGCCAAGTTAGACTCCAAAAGAGCTACACGTTCAACCAGCTCTCCGACGGTGCTGAAGGTGCGGATCGAACAGTGAGTTCTCAGCTCCGGCCTTAAGCCTCGAATGAACCGATGAACCTGGACTGTCTCGTCCTCAAGTTCCCTTCCAACAAAACGTCGGAGCCGGTTGAACTCCTCTTCGTACTCACGTACGGCCCTGCGGCCTTGGGTAAGGTCTAGGAATCTACCTTCCAGACGGTCCCAAGCCTCTGCAGGAAAGTATTTGCGGTTGAATTCATCTTCGAAATCCGCAAAACTCTGGAGACTTCCATTGGTGCGCTTGTTCACAGCCAGCCACCAATTATGCGCGTCCCCTTCCAGGAAGTGAACCGCAATGTCTCTCTTGTAATCCTCGGGACAACGAGTTGAGCTGAAGTTTCGGACTAGCCTACTCCTCCACTCGTCTGCCTCAATAGGATCGGTGCTTCCTGAGAAATGCTTCGTCCCTAGACGGGAGATGTGCTGAAGCAAACTCAGATAGTCCACCTTTTTCCCGGTCCTTTCTGGTGGATCAATCTCGATCACCTCGACCGTTTCCACAACTGGACCATTGGTGTTGGGGGCGGTTGTAGCCACAGGCGTAGCTTGGCCAACTGACGAGTTCACTAATGGCGTGAACAGTTGGGCCATAGCCGCCACCTGAGTCCCCATTACCTTCATGGCCTCTAACAAGTCCTCTTTGGACAGTGTTGTGGTTACATTGGCCGTACCATCGGCCACTTTCTCACGCTGGCCACCATCACGGTTAGCGTTTGAGGATTCCACTTCCTCATCACTCTCCTGATGTTCATGACCATCCTGTTGCGTCCCCGTAAGGTTAGCCTGATTAGTTGGCAACACGTTTTCAGCGTTAGCTGCGGCCGGATCGGTTTGCAAACCGGACAGATTAGTTCCGTCCACAGCCACTTGGCTAGACTAACCGGCCATTCTCTTACTTCTTCGGGACTTTCCCGATTTGCTTTTTCCAGCCTAAGGATTCAGACAATGTTAGTACAAAACACACTAACATAAACAGAACAAAACAATCCCAAGACTAAGCAATCAAACCTCACCGTGAGACCTAATCAGCTGGCTGCGTGTGTGTGTGTGGACTACATAACCCAACTATCCTAGAATCAAGCATGCTCTGATACCAACTTGTAAGACCCGTTCCTGGTCTCTTGACCCAACTGGATACGAATGCTTACTTATTAATTTCTTTGCTTGTTTGATCCATTTTAAGTCTTTCATTTGCTAAGTCATATTCGAATATGAGGTTCATAAACAAAGGAACAGATTGCACAGCGAAATAACAATGTATAAACTTTGTATTACTTAGAAACATGAGATTCAATACACATCTTAACAGTCTCATAGACAATCACTAGTTCATCCCTAGTATCATCTAACCACACGTTACACAGCCTCTCACTGACCGAGCCTTCACGGCTCCTTGGCTTGACCAGAACCATCCTTAGTTCCTGAAACCACAACCATATAAGGATTAATCATAACCGAGAATATAACGGATTGATTCTACAATGCTTGGCTTGGTTCCTAGAACATAGATAAACCTCAGTCAACATAATCATAAAACGTATGAACCTACCTACCGTATCCTAAGTCATTCAACCAACCACCCCTTGACTTAGAATCAGATAGATAGTCCAGAATAGATAAACAGAACACACGAACAGATCTGGATCGTCCCCAAAGACCAATCCGTCTAACCGGATAGAATCTAGGTGCGACCGGCCAATGGAGTCCGGCTCGATGGCCCAACGAACTCCCTTGCCTGATCCGGCCTTAGGCCTGGATCCAATCGGCCGAGTAAGCCTCAAGCCTAATCCGGAAGGCTTAGCAACCGGTCAGACCTTGCGACTCAACCTTTGCTTAGACAAACCGTGACCTTGTCCTGACTAGACAAGCCATAGGCTGATCCATAAGGATCGGTCCTAACCTGTCCCAAAAGACACCGTTTGGAACATGTACCCTTTGGCCATTCGTGCCTCTTGGACACTCGTGACTCTTGACAACTCGTGCCCTTTGGGTCATTCCCAACCGTTCTTCCTAACCGCCCAGTCTTGGCGCGATCGGATCATCCCACTAACCGACCCGTGTCTAGGCTAGCGGTTTGATTATGTTCGGCCAAAGCCTAGGGACGTGTCCCTTGGACTCAACCAACACAACCTTTCGTGTTTACCCAGAGAGAAGAGAAGAGAAACAAATTGAAACAGATAAGGAGAGCCGGATGGGACTTAGGAACCGAGCAGAACCGCGGTGCGGTCGCATGGACCGTCCGTTCGGTCTGATGGAGCCACGGCCCATCACATACCTTGTGAACCACGTCTAGGTTCTCCATGCTCTTCTCCTTGTCTTGATCTCCCATTCTTGACCGGAGTTAGTTCCCAAACGATCAGAGTCGCCGGAACACAACACCACCACACTCGTCCTTTCTCTTGGCCGGAACTCTCTCTTTCTCTCTTTCTTTCTCTCTATGGTTTTCTCTGAGTATTTTACTCTGGAATTGGATAATGAAATCGACCAGAGAGCCCCCATATTTATAGAAAACGAGGGGGTAAGTCTTGCCCCACGAACAGGCATGACTTGCAAGCGAATGGGCATCATCGGCCAAGGGTTGTCCCCTTTCGGCCACTTGCATCCCTTCGCCCTTTCTGATTGGGTTTGGGGTCGGCCACAAGCCCAACCCACGCCCCAAGCCTCCTGGACTTAGCCCACGGCTTTGTCCTAAGACCCAACAGCCCATGGCCTCATGGCCGGACCTCACAGCCCGCCACTGACCCGGACCCGGACCATCGGCCTAAAGCCCGGAAAGTCCGTCTAGCTGAGATGAGCTGACTCTCAGCTGCCCCAGCTGAGTGAGCTAGTAGTCCAGCTAGTGGAGCTGACTTAGTAGGGACTGAGCTGGAGTGAACTGAACCTAGCTTCATTGAGCTGGCCGAGCTACTCATCCACTTCGTCCAGTTACCGTCTTACTCGTCCTAGCTGTCTCTTAGCTTGTATAAGGTTAAGTCTAAGTTTCCTTATGTCCTTAACCTTCTTTCTCGACCATGGAACGCTTGCCTTGATGTCCTAAGACTGGCTTGTACGTTTCCTCGAACCATGGCCGTCCCAACAATCCTATTCAGGATTGCGGGCGTGACACTGTGTGTGCTGGCGGACACCCACGGGCGTCATGTGTGTACTGAACAGACAGCCCAAGTGGGCCAAAATCACCCGAACAGTCCACAGGAAGGGTCAGCGTGCTGAGTGCAAGGCCCAACGTGCTAGTACTGATGGACTGCCACGGACTTCCTGTGTATGCTGACGGACACACACGGACAGCCACGGACGTTCTGTGTGTGCTGACGGACACACACGGACGTCCTGTGTGTACTGAACAAACAGCCCCCGTGGGCCAAAATCACCCGAACAGTCCACGGGAAGGGCCAGCGTGCTGAGTTAAGGGACCAGCATGCTGATATGTGTACTGTTGGACAGCCACTGACGTCTTGTGTGTGCTGACGGACACACACGGACAGTAACAGACGTCCTGTGTGTGCTGACGGACAGCCACAGACATCCTGTGTGTGTTGGCGGACACCCACGGACGTCATGTGTGTACTGAACAGACAGCCCAAGTGGGCCAAAATAACCCGAACAGTCCACAGGAAGGGTCAGCATGCTGAGTCCAAGGCCCAAGTGCTGATATGTGTACTGATGGACTGCCACAAACGTCCTGTGTGTGCTGATGGACACACACGGACAGCCACGGACGTCTTCTGTGTGCTGACGGACACACACGGACGTCCTGTGTGTGCTGACGGACACACACGGACGTCCTGTGTGTGCTGACGGACACACACGGACGTCCTGTGTGTGCTGACGGACACCCACATATGTCATGTGTGTACTGACGGACACACACGGACAGCCACGGACGTCCTATGTGTGCTCACGGACACACACGGACGTCCTGTGTGTGCTGACGGACACACACGGATGTCCTGTGTGTGCTGACGGACACACACGGACGTCCTATGTGTGCTGACGGACACCCACATATGTCCTGTGTGTAATGAACAGACAGCCCACGTGGGCAAAAATCACCCAAACCATCCACGGGAAGGGCCAGCGTGCTGAGTCCAAGGACCAGCGTGCTGATATGTGTACTGATGGACAGCCACATACGTCCTGTGTGTGCTGACGGACACACACGGACAGCCACGGACGTCCTGTGTGTGCTGACGGACACACACGGACGTCCTGTGTGTGCTGACGGACACACACGGACTTCCTATGTGTGCTCACGGAAACCTCAGATGTCCTGTGTGTAATGAACAGACAGCCCACGTGGGCCAAAATCACCCAAACCGTCCACAGGAAGGTCCAGCTTGCTGAGTCCAAGGACCATCGTGCTGATATGTGTACTGATGGACATCCACTGATGTCCTGTGGGTGCTGACAGACACACACGGACACACACGGACAGCCACGGACGTCCTGTGTGTGCTGACGGACAGCCACGAACGTCCTGTGTGTGCTGGCGGACAGCCACGGACGTCCTGTGTGTACTGAACAGACAGCCCATGTAGGCCAAAATCACCCGAACAGACCACGGGAATGGCCAGCGTGCTGAGTCCAAGGACCAGCGTGCTGATATGTGTACTGATGGACAGCCACGGACGTTCTGTGTGTGCTGACGGACACAGACTGACAAATACGGACACACACGGACAGCCACAGACGTAATGTGTGTGCTGGCGGACACCCACAGACGTCCTGTGTGTACTGAAAAGACAGCCCAACTGGGGCAAAATCACCCGAGCAGTCCACGGGAAGGGTAAGCGTGCTGAGTCCAAGGACCAACATGCTGATATGTGTACTGATGGACAGCCACGGACGTCATGTGTGTGCTGACGAACACACACAAACAAACACGGACAGCCACGGACATCCTGTGTGTGCTGACGGACAGCCACGGACGTCCTGTGTGTGGTGACGGACACACACGGACAAACACAGACACACACGGACATCCTGTGTTTGTTGGCCGACACCCACGGACGTCATGTGTGTACTGAACAGACAGCCCAAGTGGGCCAAAATAACCCGAACAGTCCACAGGAAGGGTCAGCATGCTTAGTCCAAGGCCCAACGTGCTGATATGTGTGCTGATGGACTGCCACAGACGTCCTGTCTGTGCTGACGGACACACACGGACAGCCACGGATGTCCTGTGTGTGCTGACGGACACACACGAACATCCTGTGTGTGCTGACGGACACACACGGACGTCCTGTCTGTGCTGACGGACACACACTGACGTCCTGTGTGTGCTGACGGACACCCACAGACGTCATGTTTGTACTGAACAGATAGCCCACGTGTGCCAAAATTGTAGCATCCCCGATCCTGGATAGGATCGTCCGGACAGACCTTAGTGCGAGGAGACGCACCAGTAAGGTCACATGACCTAAAGACAAGTGTGTCATGGTCCAAAACGTGGTTAAGGGAATCAGGTAGCTGGAACTTAACCAAAATAAGGCTGAGGCAAGCTCAAAGGAGCTGGACAAGCGAGCTGGTAGCTGGACGAGATCTGGGGAAGCTCGATGAAGTGAGTGATCAGAATGGATCATGGGAGAACTAAGTCTACCTCTGGAAATAGACCAAGGGACTTAGAAGGATTGAAGAAGATAAAGGAAGCAAGTGGGACATAGTGTATAACAGCTGAGCGATGCAGTAAGCATACTCGACCAGCTAGGTGAAGTGTAGTGCAGCTCGATGTAGCTCACTGTAGTGTAGGTCAGCTCCCTGAGCTGGATGGTCTAGCTCACTCAGCTGGACTGAGTGTTCAAGTCATGGGCAGTTGGGCCGGGTCTGGACAGTGGCTGGGCCATGTGGGCGACCCGTGTGTGCCGATGGGCTGGTTGGCTCTTGGGATTGAGCCAGGAGCTTGGGCAATCCGTGTGGGCTTGTTTTGGACATGTCCAGGATTTGTTTGACAGTTCCAGGACGTCTGGTAACTGCCAGAGGCGAAAGGGTGTGATCTGGACCATTGATTAAATCAATGGCCAGAAATGATACCGAAAGGGTGCAATCTTTGGAAAGGTAACTGCCCCTTCTTCTATAAAAGGCAGGCAAGTCCGTGCCTTTGCAGGCACGCCACGGCTTCCTCCTACACCCTGAAACAGAAAGAAACACAGAGAAAAGACAGAGAGTTGGTCGGATTCCCAATCCAAGACCCATGGTGGTGTGAAGGCCATAAAGAGGCAGTTTTGGGAGAGATCAAGGGGGAAAGTTATGAACGACTTTCTGGTGGCTTTTGATCCGTGATTTTATCACCCAAATCATCCTCCAGGGCCTGAGAACACACGCAAATTGTGAGGAGAGAAGGTAGATGACCGGAATTCATTCCCAAAGGCCAAGACAGCCTTAAGGGCAGATGTGTGTAGAAAGGCAGTTTCATGGAAGTGCACAGTTTTCACCACTGATGAACACGTCCTAGGCTTCCTATGTATCTTGGGAACACACGCAAATACCCAGGAGAGAAGGGAGAAGGCCGGACTTCCCTCACAATGGCATGAATAGCCTTGAAGGTGGATGCAGTGTAGAAACTGGTTTCATGGAAGTTCCATGGAAGGGATCAGGGGTGCGACCCATGAATGGATCTTATCAATACAGGAGGTATGTTATAAGGTTTGATAGAGGCGTGCACTGGAGGAGCATAGCCGAAGATAATAAGGAAAGGCACATGATCTAATCAGATCATGTATAAGGTAACCGGTTTTATGATTACCTTTGAATTACAATTCTGTTGACTGTGGAATTGATCATGGCCAAGTATGGCACGTCCTTGAGGACTATATATATATTAGGAATGTTTATGGTGTAGTCTGTTGGATCAGGCCTGACGGCACTGAACCAAGGCCTTGGCCGGTTGAGGAATGGTGCCCAAGGCCTTGGCCGGGCTGTTCATGATCAGGATCTATATGGTCTGGGTCGATTCTTTGAAATCTGATTATGGGAATCACTTAGTTATTAATTATCATGAGTTTTCCTGTATTTGAATCAATTTTTAGGAATTGATTTGATGATGTCCAGTTTTGGCCGGTTTAGCTGATTTTGGCCGAGATCTATAGGATCGAGGCCGATTCTGCAAATTCTGATTATGGCATTCTCTTAGTTGGGAATTATCATGAATTATCATGAATTTTAATTAGTTTTTGGAGCATATTTGGAAGAGGTCATTTTTGTACCTGAGAGCATATTGATGCTTATCTGATGGAGTTGTGTTGGGTTTGGTCATGTGTGAACCATTAATCCGACTCATGGAAGAGACACATGGGGGTCCTGGTATTAGAGGAACCATGTGGATTGCAAGGTCCAATATGTTTGGAACCAGCAGCAAGCCATGAATAAGAGTATAGCTAGTACTTGATGGCGTGGACCATAAGTACTGAGCTTGGGTGTTATTATTCAAGGAAGGCCGTGTGTGATCTGATCATGGGTAAGGATGGACGACCTGATCCATAGTTGATGGATCAAGGTGTCTGATCTGATTGATCAAAGGATGCACCGGTAGTAAGAGGAGGACTGATCGGCTTCGTTGGGACACGGTTCCATGGCCGGTTAGGTACGTGTGAAGACTCATCAGTTCTGGGTCATGTGGGGTGGTTGGTTGATTGACTCAGGATCTGTTGGGCATTGTTAGTCCATGAGCTGGACTTTGTATCATAAGCTGATAAGCTAAAGGATGTTGAATGAAGCATGAGCCGGGAAGGGCCAAATGCATGTCCTTAGCTGTTTGAAGACTTCTCAAGGGTTACTTAAGTCAGTGGGGATGATTGGCTGAATGACTAAGTACCTAAGGGAGTTGTTTTGTGTGTGTAAAGGAGCTGGACGCAGTATATGGCAGCTGGCCATAGCTCGGGCCTTGCTCAGTTCGAGTGTGACAGCTCGATCAGCTGGTCTATGAGTTCATTCAGCTAGAGTAGCTGGGCCGATGAGCTAACAAGCTCCGTGGATGTGACGAAGGTATGATCTAGCAATGTTGCATAGATCTAGATAGAATGGTTAGGGAAATGGAACCTCAGATTTGTATGACTTGGTTCATCTTCAGAATCAACCTTGGAGCTAGGTGGTAGTTGAGTATACTAACCATTAGCTGAGGTGATTCGACCGGACAAGTATTAGATTGGATTTAGTCCAATGGATGATAGATGTTATTCCCCTGTGCATAAGTTGAAATGATCTAAGTTAGGGAATGACTAAGGTAGTCTTGAGCTAAGATCTGAGTTAGCCCTCACCTATGGGCGAAGTTTTTAAATAAAGGGTGAAATTTTTAGAGGTTCGGTCAGTATATGGACCGAGCGACGTGAGGCATCGACCGCGGCCTAGTCGGCCGGGATCGGGTCTTACAAGTTGGTATCAGAGCATGCTTGATCCTGTAATGGACAGTGCTCAAGGATGTTGAGTTCCAAACCGAAATTATTTCTGAAAACTATGATGACTTGGAACCTTAGCGTTGGTGAGCCAAGCGAGAGTTGAGGTAAGATTGGGTTTCATGCTTGTGAACGGGAAAGTTCCAAGATGAGCCGGCTTAGCCAAGATGCACTCTCCAAGGGCAAGACCCTGAAAACAGAAAGGTTTGTTATCTAGTTATTTGGAAATAATAGACGGATTGGACGATGGATGCAATGCAAGATCTTTGTATGGACGACCTGGGCAAGGGAAGTAACATGGACCAGAGAGTGGTTTAGGTTGAAAGAACGTGCAGCACTCTCTTGGAGGTCAGTGTTATTCCCTGGTGGCCGTTCTAAACAAGTGAGCATATGCGGTGTTCATGTTGGTCTAAGGGAGACGCTACTTGGCTAGTACATGAGTGGGCTTGTGATCAGATGGATCATCTTGGACTCAGTTTAAGTCAAGGTAGGATTTCTTAAGATTGAGTGAATGGAATGGATCAATTCAGGAGGAAATGGGAAACACGATGTTAAGTGTCTTAGTATGATGAGGATTGAGGTATACTATAAATACTTTTGTGAATGGTATGGGAAGTTCACAGAAGTGTGATGCTTTGGAGAATGGTATGGGACGTTTTCCAAATGTGTGATCAAACTGAGATCCTACTCATCTAAGTACTTAATGATCGGTTGTGTGGAAACTCACGTACTTTTCGATACTGGAACTACACATAGTGTTGTGAGTCCAGGAATGGTCGGAAAAGTATTGTTCCAGATGGGAACATGGGATTGTCTTGTCATAGTGAATGCGGCCAGTTGGCAGGTGATGGATTCACTAGGGCTGGTTAGAGACATCCCGGTATTGATCACAGACAGGGTAATGCCTGCGGATCTGATTGTTGATCACAGACAGGGTAATGCCTGCGGATCTGATTGTTGTCCGCCTTGAGAATCACGATGTGATAGGCGTGGACTGGCTTGGAAAGAATCGGGCCACTCTTGACTGTCACCGGGAGCGCGTGCAGTTTGAGAGTGGGTGTGGATCTCCGATCAGGTTCCAAGGTATACGTCCGATCTCTGGATGCTTGGTGGTGTCAGCAATCCATGTTAAGAGGATGCTGAGGAAGGGTTGTGAAGCTATCTGGCCACAATCGCCACTAAGGAGGTCGTAGGGGGTGGTGACCTAGGGAATACCGCTGGTCCGATAGTTCCATGATGTGTTTAGGTCACTACAGGGCATTCCCCCTGATAGGTCGGACCCATTCATAATAGAACTGGAACCTGGGACGGCCCCAATATCCAAAATTCCCTATTGTATTGCTCCTGCCGAGATGGCCGAGCTGAAGTCGATCAAGTCCAATGAGGGATGAGGATCGCAGCACAACCAACTCGGATATTGACCTAAAGTTGGAATAAGAATGATCAAGTCCAGTAAGGGACAAGGATCACATGACGACCTATTCGGAGATAGGCCTATGGTCGGGTTGAAAATGGTTGAGTCCCTGAGTGGACCAGGACCGGAATGTGATCGAGTCCATGAAAGGACCAGGATTGGATTATGACGAAGTCCAGTAATGGACGGAGTCAAGATGAGGCGGTCTAGTCTAGTATGGACTGAGGTCGCAATATGGCCAAGCTGGGAGAGGCTGTGGCCGGTTAAGGAATGATCCAGTAATTGGTGGCTGGAATCATAAACCTTATTGTATGGGAAGGACTTAAGGGAACAAAACAATCTGTTAGGACTCATGGTAGAGTGATCAGCCTAAAGATTGGAACATGTTCGCTAGGACTTGGCTGGTGCATCGAGTGGCTTAGAGATTGGTTGAATCTACTAAGACTTGAGTACGCAGTATGTTCCTAGGGACTGAATTTGATCTAGTCGTGGACTAAGATCTGAAAAAGAATGAAGTCTAGAGTAGACGACATTCTAAAGAGAGATATGGACTTGGTGTCTACATGGACCGCAACTTGGAGAGTTGGGTCAGTGACACCAGTCATGTCCTTGTATGGGTGCTTGATGGACCACTTGATAAGATTTTGGGTTAAATCTCTATCAAGTGGGGGAGACATGTATATATGATGATCAAGACGTGATCAGTGAGAAGGAACAAGGAGGGAGATGCAATGAATTGGTTTGGAAGAACCAAACGAGCATGCTCCATGTTCCGATGCAAAGAGTTTGATTGGAACCTTAGTCTTGAGGCAGGGCGTCAGCACCACCGGATTCGAGGACGAATCCATTCTAAGTGGGGGAGACTTGTAGCATCCCCGATCCTGGATAGGATCGTCCGGACAGACCTTAGTGCGAGGAGACGCACCAGTAAGGTCACATGACCTAAAGACAAGTGTGTCATGGTCCAAAACGTGGTTAAGAGAATCAGGCAGCTGGAACTTAACCAAAATAAGGCAGAGGCAAGCTCAAAGGAGCTGGACAAGCCAGCTGGTAGCTGGACGAGATCTGGGGAAGCTCGATGAAGTGAGTGATCAGAATGGATCATGGGAGAACTAAGTCTAGGTCTGGAAATAGACCAAGGGACTTAGAAGGATTGAAGAAGATAAAGGAAGCAAGCGGGACACAGTGTATAACAGCTGGGCGATGCAGTAAGCATGCTCGACCAGCTAGGTGAAGTGTAGTGCAGCTCGATGTAGCTCACTGAAGTGTAGGTCAGCTCCCTGAGCTGGATGGTCTAGCTCACTCAGCTGGGACATCTGGGGATCAGCTCACTCAGCTGGGACATATGGGGATCAGCTCAACTCAGCTGGACTGAGTGTTCAAGTCATGGGCAGTTGGGCCGGGTCTGGACAGTGGCCGGGCCATGTGGGTGACCCGTGTGTGCCGATGGGCTGGTTGGCTCTTGGGATTGAGCCAGGAGCTTGGGCAATCCGTGTGGGCTTGTTTTGGACATGTCCAGGAGTGGTTTGAGAGTTCCAGGACGTCTGGTAACTGCCAGAGGCGAAAGGGTGTGATCTGGACCATTGATTAAATCAATGGCCAGAAATGATACCGAAAGGGTGCAACCTTTGGAAAGGTAACTGCCCCTTCTTCTATAAAAGGCAGGCAAGTCCGTGCCTTTGCAGGCACGCCAGGGCTTCCTACTACACCCTGAAACACAAAGAAATACATAAAAAAGACAGAGAGTTGGTCGGATTCCCAATCCAAGACCCATGGTGGTGTGAAGGCCATAAAGAGGCAGTTTTGGGAGAGATCAAGGGGGAAAGTTATGAACGACTTTCTGGTGGCTTTTGATCCGTGATTTTATCACCCAAAGAATCCTCCAGGGCCTGAGAACACACGAAAATGGTGAGGAGAGAAGGTTGATGACCGGAATTCATTCCCAAAGGCCAAGACAGCCTTAAGGGCAGATGTGTGTAGAAAGGCAGTTTCATGGAAGTGCAAGGGGAGTTATGAACGACCCTGTGGTATGTTTTCACCACTGATGAACACGTCCTAGGCTTCCTCTGTATCTTGGGAACACACGCAAATACCCAGGAGAGAAGGGAGAAGGCCGGACTTCCCTCACAATGGCATGAATAGCCTTGAAGGTGGATGCAGTGTAGAAACTGGTTTCATGGAAGTTCCATGGAAGGGATCAGGGGTGCGACCCATGAATGGATCTTATCAATACAGGAGGTATGTGATAAGGGTTGATAGAGGCGTGCACTGGAGGAGCATGGCCGAACATAATAAGGAAAGGCACATGATCTAATCAGATCATGTATAAGGTAACCGGTTTTATGATTACCTTTGAATTACAATTCTGTTGACTGTGGAATTGATCATGGCCAAGTATGGCACGTCCTTGAGGACTATATATGTATTAGAAATGTTTATGGTGTAGTCTGTTGGATCAGGCCTGATGGCACTGAACCAAGGCCTTGGCCGGTTCAGGAATGGTGCCCAAGGCCTTGGCCGGGCTGTTCATGATCAGGATCTATATGGTCTGGGTCGATTATTTGGAATCTGATTATGGGAATCTCTTAGTTATGAATTATCATGAGTTTTCCTATATTTGAATCAATTTTTAGGAATTGATTTGATGATGTCCAGTTTTGGCCGGTTTAGCTGATTTGGCCGAGATCTATAGGATCGAGGCCGGTTCTGCAAATTCTGGTTATGGCATTCTCTTAGTTGGGAATTATCATGAATTATCATGAATTTTAATTAGTTTTTGGAGCATATTTGGAAGAGGTCATTTTTGTACCTGAGAGCATATTGATGCTTATCTGATGGAGTTGTGTTGGGTTTGGTCATGTGTGAACCATTAATCCGACTCATGGAAGAGACACATGGGGGTCCTGGTATTAGAGGAACCATGTGGATTGCAAGGTCCAATATGTTTGGAACAAGCAGCAAGCCATGAATAAGAGTATAGCTAGTACTTGATGGCGTGGACCATATGTACTGAGCTTGGGTGTTATTATTCAAGGAAGGCCGTGTGTGATCTGATCATGGGTAAGGATGGACGACCTGATCCATAGATGATGGATCAAGGTGTCTGATCTGATTGATCAAAGGATGCACCAGTGGTAAGAGGAGGACTGATCGGCTTCGTTGGGACACGGTTCCATGGCCGGTTAGGTACGTGTGAAGACTCATCAGTTCTGGGTCATGTGGGGTGGTTGGTTGATTGACTCAGGATCTGTTGGGCATTGTTAGTCCATGAGCTGGACTTTGTATCATAAGCTGATAAGCTAAAGGATGTTGAATGAAGCATGAGCCGGGAAGGGCCAAATGCATGTCCTTAGCTGTTTGAAGACTTCTCAAGGGTTACTTAAGTCAGTGGGGATGATTCGCTGAATGACTAAGTACCTAAGGGAGTTGTTTTGTGTGTGTAAAGGAGCTGGACACAGTATATGGCAGCTGGCCATAGCTCAGTCCTAGCTCAGTTCGAGTGTGACAGATCGATCAGCTGGTCTATGAGTTCATTCAGCTAGACTAGCTGGGCCGATGAGCTAACAAGCTCCGTGGATGTGGCGAAGGTATGATCTAGCAATGTTGCATAGATCTAGATAGAATGGTTAGGGAAACGGAACCTCAGATTTGTATGACTTGGTTCGTGTTCAGAATCAACCTTGGAGCTAGCTGGTAGTTGAGTATACTAACCATTAGCTGAGGTGATTCGACCGGACAAGTATTAGATTGGATTTAGTCCAATGAATGATAGATGTTATTCCGCTGTGCATAAGTTGAAATGATCTAAGCTAGGGAATGACTAAGGTAGTCGTGAGCTAAGATCTGAGTTAGCCCTCGCCTATGGGCGATGTTTTTAAATAAAGGGTAAAATTTTTAGAGGTTCGGTCAGTATATGGACCGAGCGACGTGAGGCATCGCCCGCGGCCTAGTCGGCCGGGATCGGGTCTTACAAAAATCAACCAAACAGTCCACAGGAAGGGCCAGCGTGCTGAGTCCAAGGACCAGCGTGCTGATATGTGTACTGATGAACAGCCACTGATGTCCTGTGTGTGCTGATGGACACATATGGACACACACGGACACACACGAACAGCCACGGACGCCCTGTGTGTGCTGACAGACAGCCACGGACGTCCTGTGTGTACTGAACAGACAGCCCACGTGGGCCAAAATCACCCGAACAGTCCACGGGAAGGGTCAGCATGCTGAGTCCAAGGACCAACGTGCTGATATATGTATTGATGGACAGCCACGGACGTCCTGTGTGTATTGACGGACACACACGGACACACAAGGACAGCCACAGACGTCCTGTGTGTGCTGGCGGACACCCACAGACGTCCTGTGTGTACTGAACAGACAGCCCAAGTGGGCCAAAATCACCCGAACAGTCCACAGGAAGGGTCAGCATGCTGAGTCCAAAGCCCAACGTGCTGATATGTGTACTGATGGACTGCCACAGACGTCCTGTGTGTTCTGACGGACGCACAAGGACAGCAACGGATGTCATGTGTGTGCTGACAGACACACACGGATGTCCTATGTGTGCTGACGGACACACACGGACGTCCTGTGTGCTGACGGACACCCACAGATGTCCTGTGTGTAATGAACAGACAGCCCACGTTGGCCATAATCACCCAAACCGTCCACAGGAAGGGCCAGCGTGTTGAGTCCAAGGACCAGCGTGCTGATATTTGTACTGATGGACAGCCACAGACGTCCTGTGTGTGCTGACGGACACACACGGATGTCCTATGTGTGCTGACGGACACACACGGACGTCCTGTGTGCTGACGGACACCCACAGATGTCCTGTGTGTAATGAACAGACAGCCCACGTTGGCCATAATCACCCAAACCGTCCACAGGAAGGGCCAGCGTGTTGAGTCCAAGGACCAGCGTGCTGATATTTGTACTGATGGACAGCCACAGACGTCCTGTGTGTGCTGACGGACACACACGGACGTCCTGTGTGTGCTGACGGACACACATGGACGTCCTGTGTGTGCTGACGGACACATACGGACATCCTGTATGTGCTGACGGACACCCACATATGTCCTGTGTGTAATGAACAGACAGCCCGGGTGGGCCAAAATCACCCAAACCGTCCACGTGAAGGGCCAGTGTGCTGAGTCCAAGGACCAGCGTGCTGATATGTGTACTGATGGACAGCCACTGATGTCCTGTGTGTGCTGACGGACACACACGGACACACACGGACAGCCACGGACCTCCTGTGTGTGCTGACGGACAGCCACGAACGTCCTGTGTGTGCTGGCGGACATCCACAGAAGTCCTGTGTGTACTGAACAGACAGCCCACGTGGGCCAAAATCACCCGAACAGACCACAGGAATGGCCAGCGTGTTGAGTCCAAGGACCAGCGTGCTGATATGTGTACTGATGGACAGCCACGGACATTCTGTGTGTGCTGACGGACACAGACGGACACACACGGACATACACGGACAGCCACAGACGTAATGTGTGTGCTGGCGGACACCCGCAGACGTCCTATGTGTACTGAAAAGACAGCCCAAGTGGGCCAAAATCACCCGAGCAGTCCACGAGAAGAGTCAGCGTGCTGAGTCCAAGGACCAACGTGCTGATATGTGTACTGATGGACAGCCACGGACGTCATGTGTGTGCTGACGAACACACACGAACACACATGAACAGCCACGGACATCCTGTGTGTCCTAACGGACACACACTGACGTATTGTGTGTGCTGACGGACACCCACGGACGTCCTGTGTGTACTAAACAGACAGCCCACATGGGCCAAAATCACCAGAGCAGTCTACGGGAAGGGCCAGCGTGCTGATATGTTTACTGATGGACAGCTACAGACGTTCTGTGTGTGCTAACGTACACACACGGACACACACGGACTGTCATGTCCCCGATCGTAGATAGGATCGGCCGGACGGGCCATGGTGCGGGGAGACGCACCAGTCAGGTCATTGGACCTTGAGACAAGCGTATCATGGCCCTGAATGAAGGTTAAGGGCATCAGTCAGCTGAGACATAACCAGGATACGATGGAACCAAGGTTAAAGGAGTTGAGTGAGTGTTTAGGCAGCTGGACGAGTGTTGGGTTGAGTTCAATCAGCTCGGTTTAGCTGGTATTCAGTTCACCATGATCTGTTCAGCTCACGGGAGCTGGTGGACTAGCTCACTCAGCTGGGAACAGCTGGAGGTCAGCTCAATCCAGTGGAACGGTGCGTTCTGGTTCGGATCAGTGTGGACGAGTCCGGGACGGTTACTGGGCGAGCCGATGGTCCGAGTGCAGGACGGTTCGACCAAATTGGTCTTAGGCTTGGGACAGGAAGTGGGCAAATTTCCAGAGTGTGAGCTGAGGCTCAGTGATCGATTTGTCAAAAGAAGAAAAGGGGAGAAACCGCCAATGGGCGGTTATGGGACGGTTTTGGGAAGAAGGGGTGTGATTCTTGGTAACTGCTCGCTCAGGCGGTTGAGGGCAGTTTAAGTCGTCCTCTCTCTCTCATTTCTGCCATTCTGGTCGATTTTTATTCATTTTCACACAGAGAGAAACACAGAGAAAATTGAAGAGAGAAGGAGAGACACAAACCTTGGATTGACCGTTTCGATCCAAGAGATTGTTCTTGAGTGTTCCTGGTGTGTTTGGGCGTGTGACGAGAGGATGGATTTGAGGCAGAAAGACAAGGAGAAGGCAAAGGAGAAAGAGAAGGAAGTCGCCTCTGGAGACCGAACTCCTTAGGTGAGAGGTGTGGCCAAGAGTAACCGGACAAGGCCGCGGATGATGGCCGTGTGAGTCTGGCCGGTTTGGATCGATTGGCCACTCCTTACTCTGACTTCTTCTACTCTGTTTCTTCATATATATTGTGCTATGGATTGTTTTATGATATTACAGGGAAGGATCCATCGATCTTAAGGCTTTGGCCTGATCAAATCCCGATGAAAGTCCCTTGTTCTTGTGTGGGCTGTTCATGGCCGAGATCACTATGATCTGAGCTGGTTCTTTTGAATCTGATTATGGGAATATTTTTCTTCTGAATTGTCATGATTTATCATGAATTTTATTTGGTATTTGGATCTCTTTTTAAAGGGGTCAGACTTAACATTTTTGATGATTGTTCTTGACTAGATTAGATCCGGCCATGCAATGTGAACTGATTCTTGTTTTGTAATCTAACCTTGTGATTGTTGTAGATGGTAGATTCGACCATCTCTAAAGGCCCAAAAGACAGATGGACTAGCCCATATGAAGCATAAGGATGACTCGGAGCGAAGCCTTGAACGGTCGAACCCCGAGGGAATGATTCGGCGTAATGATGTGGGCTTCTCGGCCCAGCGAGTTAAAAGCCCATTACGACGACGCAAACTAGGTCACGGGAGAGCGTGAGGTCAGCTATAAAAGGGAGAGGAAAGGCAACGAAGAGAGGATCCGAAATCACTGATACACACTGAGACGGCTAGATTAGGGTTTTTATCTTTGTTGCTTCGTCTTGTTGTAGTCTCTCCGGAAAAGCCCTTGAGGCTCCGGCACCTTTCTCTTTACGCATTTCCTTTCCTTGTAACCTACGAAACACTCTCTTGACCATTAATAAGACGTCTTTGCTTAAACCCACCTTAAAACCGAACGTTCTCTCATTCTGTACCGTTTCCCGTTGAAACAGTTGGCGCCCACCGTGGGGGTTCTAGCAAAGTAGCGTCGACATAATGGCGACGAGTAACGACGGCTCTTCCTCTGGGGAAGACCGTGAAGCAATCGAAGTAACGCCGGCGTCCTTCCCTGTGACTCTGACACCACTCCAACCCGCTTCAATAGAGACGATAATGGCACGTCTTGCGCAACAAGACGCAGCCCAGAAAGCAACGACCGACCAAATTGCGGCGCTTGCGAAGATCTTAGCCGACCTTGCCGCAAACGTGGAAGCCTCGACGGCGCAATACCGAAGAAATCTGGTTAGCACAGAAAGAGCGACCGGAGCAGCACCAACACAAACGGCTAACCAGGATGTCACCGTTAACGACGTCGCTCAAACTCCCACAACTCTTGACGTGCAGACGATAAACGAGCTCGCCGCGTTGAAACAGTCGGTACTGGATATAAGCTCCAATATTCATCACGTCACCACATCCGCACCTCAGATCGAGCGAGTCCTAGCAGAATCTCTCCGAACTCCGTTCACCGAAAAGATAACGAAGGTCCGTCTCCGGAAGATGGAAAAGCTCCGTCTCCCAACCTTCGACGGTGTATCCGACCCTTCTGCTCACGTCACATCCTTCAACATCGCGATGCGACGCGCAAACCTTTCTGACGAGGAAAAAGACACTGGCTTTTGTCAACTTTTCGTCGAAACCCTAGAAGGTATTGCTCTTAACTGGTTTACCGGCCTTCAGGAGGACTCCGTCGATAGTTTTCACGACCTCTCAGCGGCTTTCCTCAAAAACTATATCATGTTCACTCGCCAAGAAGCCACCTCTACAGATCTTTGGAACCTCAACCACGCGAACGGGCAGAGCTTAAGAGATTTTATGGAAAAGTTCAAATCCATCGTCTCGAAAGTCGACGTGCCAGACCACATAGCTGTGGAGTCATTGATGAACACTCTCCATATTAAGTCGCCATTTCGCGCTGATCTTTATCGACATCCGAGAAGGTCAGTACCGGATGCCATAGCTCGTTCCAACAATTTCATTCGGATGGAGGAAGATACCAGAGCCAAGGTAGCCAGAGAATTGGCAGGGAAACAGACTCCTGCCCGGACAAACGACGCTCGTCAAGAACCACGCCAACATTCAGCAGGAGGCAAGCCTAACCAGAAGAAAGGCTATATGAACGCTATAGACGACGGCGAATCGTCGGGATCTGCCACTACAGTGCGCGAAAAGGGGTGGAACCATTGGGACCGCGACACCAATCAGAAGAAATCCAGTTCCCCCGAACCAACAGGCTCGACTACAGGCGAACCAAGTAATTGGTGTTCTTATCACGAGGTCAAATCACATGATACGAGGGATTGCAAGGTCTTATACGGGCATTTCCTCAAGTCCATCGAAAGCGGTAAGATGAGATCGAGTCTCCACAGAAGCCGAAAAACAATAAGAGCTGGAGCAAGAACAAAGAAAAATAGACTCAGAAATCTCAAGAAAAAGCCCTTCAGATAGGAGAAAGAACCAGTCCCGAGAGACCCGCGGTCAATAATCTCAACCTCGAAGGTGAATCAACTGATGATGAACCACCTAAAAACAGACGACGAGTAGAAGTAATCCTCTCTCAACAGGCTGATTCCTCCGATGATGAAGCACCGTCACAACAACGAGATCTGCGCGAAGAGTTGAATAATAAAACGCAGTCTAAGGACCTGCGTACGTTCTTGAAGCGAAAAGCCGCAACGGGGGATGAGAGCACAACAGATCTTCGGATATCCCTTGACGAGTCTAAAGCGAAGAAGACTGCCCGTGACAGCACGACCACAAGGTTGAGAGCCTTGCCCGCAGATCTACGTGACCATTTCAACTCTAAAGTGGAAGATTTATGCACTAAGCTCAGTCAGCCCAAGCGACAAGATTTGCGACCATGCCTCGAAGCCAAGCGACAAGCGCAACAGGAACTGCTGAAGGCTACGAACGTCCCCCACCTCAACGTCATAATGGGTGGATTGCCTCCTTGCGGGAACTCGGTGAGAGCAGTCAAAGATTACAGACGACAAGCCGTCACTGTGCAAAACTGGCCTTCACAAGTAGAAACTGACTACCAAATCTCTTTCTCGGCAGTCGACACTCGTGGAGTTAGTATGCCGCACAATGATCCGCTGTTCATCGACATTGGAATTGATGAGTGCCAGGTTACAAAGGTTCTCATTGATACTGGCAGCTCGGTCGACCTAATCTTTCGGGACACACTCGACAAAATGGGGATTGACCTACGCGACATGAAGCCTTCTTCGCGTACTCTCACAGGGTTTAACGGTTCTTCAGAGCAGATGATCGGCACAATACGTCTCCTAGTCTACCCAGGCGACGTTACCCGCACAGTTAAGTTCTCCGTTGTCCGGGCAAAGGCACCGTACAACGCCATCCTTGGCACCCCCTGGCTACACTCAATGAAGGCTATTCCCTCTACATATCATCAGTGCGTTAAATTTCCTGGAAAAGACGGCGCAATATGGACAATCCGCGGAGATCAACGGGCTGCGAGAGAGCTGCTTATTGCTGTGGTCAAGTTACAACAGTCAACCTCCAATGTCAGCGCGGTCAACAAACCAATTCATAAAATCTATCCTCAAAAGGAGGAAATTCGCGAGGAGCCCATCGATGAAGCCGACATATCAAAGATCGCACGCATAGGCGCCTATCTCTCTGATGAAATGCTGTCGCAGATCATCTCTTTCCTTAAAGAAAACGCTTCGACATTCGCATGGGAAACTTCTGATATGAAAGGGATAGATCCTGCAGTAACATCCCACGAACTGAACGTTGACCCGACGTACAAACCCATCCTGCAGAAGAGGCGTAAGCTCGGACCCGAACGGTCTAAAGCCGTAAATGAAGAAGTTGATAGGTTGCTCGACGCCGGGTTCATAACCGAAGTATGATACCCGGAATGGTTAGCTAATCTTGTCGTCGTCAAGAAGAAAAACGGGAAGTGGCGCATCTGTGTTGACTTCACGGATTTGAACAAAGCATGTCCAAAAGACAGCTACCCTCTCCCGCATATCGATCGCTTGGTCGAGTCGACCGCCGGTAACGAACTTCTGACCTTCATGGACGCCTTCTCGGGATACAACCAAATCATGATGCATGAGCACGATCGCGAGAAGACAGCATTCATAACAGATAGGGGGACGTACTGCTACAAGGTCATGCCTTTTGGCTTGAAGAACGCAGGAGCAACCTACCAGCGTTTGGTCAATAAAATGTTCGCCGATAAACTTGGCAACACAATGGAGGTTTACATTGATGACATGCTGGTCAAATCACTGCATGCCAAAGATCATCTGGACCATTTGCGAGATTGCTTCAAGACGTTGAACGCGTACGGTATGAAGCTCAATCCAGCAAAGTGCACCTTTGGCATCACGTCAGGAGAATTCTTAGGGTACATTGTTACTCAGCGAGGCATCAAAGCAAACCCGAAGCAAATAACAGCAATCCTCGATCTCCCAAGTCCGAAGAACAGCCGCGAGGTTCAGCGTCTAACCGGAAGGATCGCAGCACTTAACAGGTTTATCTCACGATCGACAGACAAGTGCTTCCCGTTCTACGAACTCCTGCGAGGAAACAAACGTTTTGCATGGGACGAAAGATGCGAAGAAGCGTTCAATCAACGTAAGCACTACCTCACGACGACTCCGGTTCTGTCAAAACCCGAAGTTGGGGATACCCTATCTTTATATATTGCCGTAACCTCTTCGGCAGTCAGCAGCGTCCTTATACGAGAAGACCGAGGCGAACAGAAGCCCATTTTCTACATAAGTAAGCGAATGATTGAACCAGAGACAAGGTATCCAACCTTAGAAAAGATGGCTCTCGCTGTTATCACCTCGGCAAGGAAACTCAGACCCTATTTCCAGTCGCATACTATTGAGGTACTCTCCAACCAGCCCCTACGAACGGTAATGCAAAACACCAATCAATCAGGAAGGTTGACCAAATGGGCAGTAGAGTTGAGTGAACACGACATCGTGTACAAGAATCGAACATCAGCTAAGTCGCAAGTTCTCGATGATTTCTTAATCGAGCTGACACCAGAGTTAGAACAAGATCTCGCACTCCCTAGTCTGAATTGGATACTGCACGTAGACGGATCATCTACGAACAAAGGTTCCGGGGCAGGCGTACAGCTCCAGTCCCCAACAGGTGAACTAATCCGACAGTTGTTCAGTTTTGGTTTCGCCGAGTCCAACAATGAAGCCGAATACAAGTCCCTCATCGCAGGCTTTCGTCTCGCAAAGGAAGTAAAGGCTAAACGAGTCAGCGCATATTGTGACTCCCAACTCGTGGTAAGTCAGTTTCTCGGAGAATATGATGTCAGAAATGAGAGGATGGATGCCTACTTAACACTCGTTAAAGATCTTACGCAAGATTTCAAGTTCTTTGAGATAACAAAGGTTCCTCGCGGAGAGAACGTGTGTGCAGATGCCCTCGCAGCCCTCGGAAGTAGATACATGATCAAGTGAAAAGGATAATACCAATACACAGGATGGAGAAGCCAAGCATCAGCTCGGAGACGGAACAACTCCCCGTAGTAGCATCTATTACCGACGACATGGACATCGATGAAGAGGAATCTCGCGCAACGGAGGAGCAACTCAACGACTGGCGAACAGAATTCACCGAGTACCTATCCAACGGAGTGTTACCCACTGAAAAATGGGAAGCACGACGACTCAAACGACGAAGTGCACATTATGTTGTTCTGGATGGGGCACTCCATCGATGGACCGCAACGAAGGTACTCCTTAGGTGTATCTCTGGAGATGAGACGAGACTAGTCATGGCCGAAACACATGAAGGGGCAGCAGGAAATCATTCAGGAGGACGAGCTCTCGCATTGAAGGTGAAAAGCTAGGCTTCTACTGGCCAACTATGAACGCAGACTGCGAATCTTACGCCAAGGACAGACTGCGACAAGTTCCAACGACACGCCTCGACCATCCATAGTCCGATGGAGTTACTGCACACCTTAACGGCGCCATACCCCTTCATGCGATGGGGAATGGATATCATCGGGCCAATGCCGAGCTCTCGACAGAAAAGGTTCATCCTGGTCTTAACGGATTACTTCACTAAATGGGTGGAAGCAGAAGCATATGCTAGCATTACTGACAAGGAAGTGCAGAAGTTCGTCTGGAAAAACATCATCTGTAGACACGGACTCCCTTATAAGAGAATCACGGATAATGGGTCCCAATTCATCTCCCACAACTTCAAGGAGTTCTGCGACAGATGGAGGATTCGACTCAACATGTCCACACCAAGGAACCCGCAAAGCAACGGTCAAGCCGAGTCAACAAACAAGACGATCATCGACGGACTCAAGAAGCGACTAGACTTGAAAAAAGGATGCTGGGCCGACGAACTGGACGGAGTCCTTTGGTCCCATCGAACGACACCCCGCGGAGCGACAAAAGCTACTCCCTTCTCGATGGCTTATGGAGTCGAAGCAATGGCTCCTGCTGAAGTAAATGTGACGAGTCTACGTCGTTCCAAAATGCCGCATAATGTAGAGCTTAATCAAGCCATGCTCCTTGACGTTTTGGACGACATCGAGGAGAGACGCGACCAAGCACTACTTCGTATTCAGAACTACCAGCACCAGATTGAAAGCTACTACAACAAGAAGGTTAAGTCGCGCCCCCTCGAATTAGGAAATCTGGTCCTGCGAAAGGTGTTCGAAAACACCAAAGAGTGGAAGGCTGGAAAACTTGGTGCAAACTGGGAAGGACCTTACAAGATCATCGAGGTCGTAAAGCCCGGTGTCTATCGTCTCGAGACTTCGACAGGCGAAGCGGTACCAAGAGCTTGGAAATCGAAGGATCTATGTTTCTTCCATAACTAAAGGAAGACGCGACAAAAAAAAACCGAGTAAATGAGCTCTCAGCCACTTTTACTCGGACCGAGTGAATGCTCTCGGCTACTTTCACTCGGAAAACAAAGAACTACGAATGGCTTGATCCTCTCCAAAGGAGGTACGTAGGCAGCTTTAACAGGTCCAGCTATAACAAAACAAAACCAAACACTTCCCCGAGGAAACGCATTTCCCCGAGATATCGTACAATTCATGCGATACCTACGTGAGCTCGCTCAGGCATCTCAAAACACATGTACCGGTACTCGCACCCCACAGTCGAGTGCGTCCTGATCAGACACATACTCACGGGAATCCGGTCGTATCACGGTATCAAACCGATACTCTCGAAATGATGACTCTTATCCATCTCATAATTCACTAAGAAAGGTTTGGCCAACCAAAAACTTAGGAATTACTTTGAGAACGGGTTAAAGAACCGTCACCATTAAAATGTTCTACGGCCTAGAGTTACCCAAATTCGATTTCTATCTAATCAATATAGATAAAGACATCGAGCGAAGGAACTTGAAAGCAGTCAAACGAACACTCGATTAAGAAACAACGGTTTATCAGCTTGCACGAGACAACGTAAAAAGTAAACTATGAACTTTGTCTCGGTACGAAGCAAATCAAGCACTCTACAAGCATTGACAAGTAAGACGACTACTGGGTTTTCCTAAAAAGTCAGCACAGAGTCTATGCCTTCTCGCAACCTCAGGATATATCGAAGAAACGAAAATTGATGCGAGAATGGAAACAAGTACGACGAATGCATAATAAAAGATAGAGTCTTAAGCAAACAAAAGGCCACAATGGGTCAAGTCATAAACATCAAAACAACTAAAGGAAAAAGATAAGACAACAGGGTTATTCTCCTGGGTTTTCGACCTGCTCCTGCACGAGACTTCCACCGTCGAGAGACTGCTCATAAAGATCAGCACGCACCAACTGACTCGCACCAGCATCCTCGATCCGAGTCGTCGCTCCATCTTCATTAACCTCAAGCTGGCTCTCCGAATGGCGAGTTGCGGGATCAGTCATCTCACCAACAGGATCCTTGCTAACTTCCTCGCCCACATCATTGTCCGACTTGTCGCCCTGGTTGCCTTCAGGGTTCGAGGCAGAAGAATCGGAAATATCAAGAACTTCCTTCTCAACTTCGCCCTCAGCAGGTTTTGCTCCTTGGCAAGCAACGTCAGAAGAGCGAGCCGGCGCGTCAGTTCTCAATGATTCTTCTCCCTCGGAACGAGACGGAGCAGTCGAGGCTGCAGAAGGATTAGCGAAACTCCAGAGTACCACGGCAGCCCGCGGATCGATCAAGTCAGCGTTGGATCCATGTGGATCAAGACCCACGAAGGCTCGGATGTCGACGAATTGGGAATCAAGTCGAAGCGGAGAGAGAGCCAAGTCAGCCGAAGGAATCTCGCCCGGATTGAGCTTCGTAGCTTCTTCTTTGAACTGCTTCTCGCGGGCGACGAACATATCGATGGTCTCCTGCGGAATGTTGCGACCGCCAGCCCTTAGAGCCTCGAGACAGTTCTTAGTCCCAAACGCTTGACTTTGAAGTAACCGCGCCGTGTCGAAAGGCCCGTAGCGAGTCCACCATTCGCGCAAGTTGGCAAAATGCTTGTTGGATTTCACGATCATTTCGGTCTCGACCCTCACCCTCTCTTTCGTGACCTCGTAAACACGAGAATCCCTAAGACGGTCCAACTCTTTCTTAAACTCCGCAGTCTTCACCCCCAACTCCTCCATAAGCTCCCCCTTTCGACGCTATCTCAATAGAAGAGCGAGCAACGGAAAGCTCCTCCTCGGCTGCGTCAGCTTGTTTCTGGTGGGCCTTCCTCCGAGCGACCGCACGATCTCGCTTCACTGCCATCCTTTCAAACTCCTCTTGCCATTCCGCCCTTCTACAATGGAGAAGTCTACTCTTGCACAAGACTTTCTTCTTCAGCTCCTCAGACTCGGCAAGAGCTTCTTTCAGCGCAGAGTCATATTTCTCGATGACATAGTTCGAGACTCCGTCGCTCTACGAGACACAGAACCAGAGCATTTGAATAAGGAGAAAGAAGGAAAAACAGATAATGCAGAAAAGGAAATGAAAGAATCTGGCGAACTACTTACCAACAATTTAGTACGAGCAGAGTCGATATACTCATCTTTAAAAATCAAGTCAGCAAACGGCGGAAAAGGTTTTGGACCGCATTTTATCTGACTGACTAGCTCTGCGCATCGCTGCGGAGCGTAGATAAGCGGAGTCGGTCCATCGTACTCGAACAAAACACGATCTGGAAAGTCGACCCTCGGGGTCTTCCTAACAGCCGGAACGCTGCCAGACGATGAACCGGGAACTGACGCCTCGCGACTCGGTGAAACAACAGAAGGAGCTTGGCGACCGATCGCTCCTTGACCATCTGAACGCTTCGATTTCTTCCTTTGTAGCGGAGCTTCGGGAGAGATGTTCTGAAGATCACCCGCTAAGGCCAAGTTAGGAGAATCCTCATCGACCCGGGGAGGTAAAACAGAAGGGCGAGCCGCCTCGAACTCCCGGCCTTCAATATCCCCTTCCGAAGGCAGTTGCTTCCTCTTCTTTTTCTTCTTGCTTGAAGATGGCTCCGCAACCTCCGGATCGTCGCCTTCCTTAGGAAGAACTTTGAGATCATCCCCAACGGAAGGTGCGTCGCGAGATCTCTTTTTGTTTTTTTTCTCGGGAGCAACAATAGCAGCGGCAGGTGAGGAGTCGAGATGGCCAAGGCTCGCAGGACTCACGTCGCTAGCCACCAATGGATTGGAAGACTACGGTGGCTCGGTCGGGGTCAAGCCGAGTTCCATCGCCATTACAGCACTCAAGTCGGGGAGTCCTTTCATTCTTCTCGACGCGTTGATTCTCTTTTGTTCGTCCCGAGAAAACAGCGAAATCTTTCTCTTGCTTTTGTTAACTGAAGGAAGGAGGCTCGAGTCCCAGTCCCCTGCAAAGAGCACATAGAAGGAGCAGGCTCGTCAATTAAAGAGAAAACGGTCAATCTTAAAACAGAGCAAGGAAAGAGGAAAGCTTACTTCTAGAGATACGGTCAATAGAACGGCGGACCCTCTCCCAAGAAATATTCCCCCAATTCTCTTGAGCAAGTCTCGCTACAGCACGTGCGCTCGAAAGAAAGTCTTCCGGATAATCGCGAGAAGTCGGATTGTCGGCTGCATAAGAAAAATACACAAAGTAGAAAGCAATTAGTATATAAAGAAACGATACAAGCAAACGAAGATGATCTACCAAGCAAAGTGTTCCATAAGACACGGTAGTGTTCATCTGGCGGGTCTTCGAAGGCGGAGTCATCGCACTTTATAAAGAAGTACAATCTCTGCCAATCTGCCATCTTGTTGGGATGCCTCCCAATCACATTGTAGCTTGGACGCATCTTGATCGACAGAAGCCCGTCATCTAACGAGCTGATGGATGTCAACTCCTCAAAGGCACGGACACTCAGCGAGACATCGATTTCGGCAGCCATAATCATTAGAGAAACCGCAATGCGCCACAAACCGTTCAAAAATTGACTAATCGCTGCATTGCGACGCCTCGCTTACGACGTAACCAGACGAGGTATGGGAAACCAAAGCTTTGTCTCGTCTTGGAAATAGGATTCGTATACGCATTGGTATCCAATTGGTGGCGACCAAGGCCTTTGACTCTCCGAGGGAATCAAGAAGGTTATCCCGAGCCCGTGATGCTCCCTCAGAAGCTTCTTCACACTGTTAGGAGTTGATCGAGTCTTCTCGACATTCTCCCAAGCTTGACCACTTACATCAGGAGAGCGCAAGAACTCGGGAGATATCTCTGGAAGCTCCTCAAATATGCCTCCGGGGTAGTAACAAGTCGGCACAAATTTAACATGAGGAGTTTCATCCCCTGCACCGCCCGAACCGTCTCTCTCGCAAGCATGTGGTTCATCTCGATCTCCTCTTACTTCCTGTCGGTATGAACGCGCAGACTCGAAATCTAAGATCCGTTGAGATAAGTCCAGATTCCGGGTGTCCATCATCGCTTCGTGATGAATCCTGTCGAATTCTTCGAGCGGTACCTCGCTCAAACCTCTCGATGGGCTGGAAACGGTTGCGACTTCTTTCCCTTTTTGTTTATGAGACAACTTCCCGCCAGACGACATATAACTATCTATGTTACAACAACAAACCTAGAGAGAGAAGTGAGGAAGAAGAGAGAGAAAGTACCTGAGGCGTGCAGAGAAGAATGAAGGGAATGAGAAGAGAGCAAGTATTTATAGGGAAGGAAGGGGCGCCTCCCCGAGGCGTCATCATTAAACATACGTGGGCCTGGGAACAGTCACCTAGCCGCCGAAGGGATCGAGGCGTCGCTTCGACTTCCCGTAATAACCAGCTCAGGTCCGACTAGAACCAACGGTTTGAAAATCTGACTAGACCGAAACCGGTTCGATTAACATTCTGCTAAACCGGTCGACACAACACAGAGTATCTGACGGTATCTCACCACACCCGATTCGGAGACCTTCCTACAAAACGATCCATCTGTCTTCCCGAACCTAAAACTTCTTAAAATTCATCAAATCGAATAGGATCTTCGTCTCGATGAACTGGGGGGACTTACTGTAGATGGTAGATTCGACCATCTCTAAAGGCCCAAAAGACAGATGGCCTAGCCCATATGAAGCATAACGACGACTCGGAGCGAAGCCTCGAACGGTCGAACCCGAGGGAATGATTCGGCGTAATGATGTGGTCTTCTCGGCCCAGCGAGTTAAAAGCCCATTACGACGACGCAAACTAGGTCACGGGAGAGCGTGAGGTCAGCTATAAAAGGGAGAGGAAAGGCAACGAAGAGAGGATCCGAAATCACTGATACACACTGAGACGGCTAGATTAGGGTTTTCACCTTTGTTGCTTCGTCTTGTTGTAGTCTCCGGAAAAGCCCTCGAGGCTCCGACACCTTTCTCTTTACGCATTTCCTTTCCTTGTAACCTATGAAACACTCTCTTGACCATTAATATGACGTCTTTGCTTAAACCCACCTTAAAACCGAACGTTCTCTCGTTCCGTACCGTTTCCCGTTGAAACAATTGTGTGTTCGTTTGTGTTGGATCCAGGACAGAAATGGACCGTGGTAAGGTAAAAGCACCATGAGGACCGCGGCCATGGGAAGATGTGTGGTGATTGGGTTGATTTGAAAATTGTGTAATTATTGTAGCCTATTGTGCAACTTGTGAACTTATGTGATTCTAGTGTGTGATCTATTTTTTAGGATGATGAATGATGTATGAACCTTGGTTATTATCTATGAAATATCTATTTTCCCTAGTTGATGTTGGAATGTTTAAGTGTGAATGTTGAGAACCTCAAAACTCTGAAAAAGACTTAGAATTATTTAACACTTGAACTTGAATATGAAAATGAAACTGATTGCATTGTTTGGTGAGGCCGCGGTCTGGTTGGATTGGGGAATCCAGGATCGGGTCTTACAAGTTTGTATCAGAGCATTCTTGATTCTAGGATTTGTTGGGTTATTGGTTCACCACACACTTGGCCGTTTGGACTCATGGTGAGATAGTTCGGTTCTAAGTAATCTTTTGTACTGATTAACTTAGGAGTGATTGAGGTTTGTGTGTTCAGTTGTGGACTAACCTTTTGTTTGTGTTTGCAACTCCTAAGGGTACAAGAATGTATAAATCTCGGAAAGGAAAGGAGGCAACTGGAGCGTCTGGAGCAGTGGGGCAGGATGGTGCTGAACAGACCAGAGTGTTACCAGCTGGAACCATTCCAACCACAGTACTACCGGCTCAGGTGGAGAAGGTGGACAATGCAACCGGACTTCCAGTGGGTCCAACTCTTCCTACTGAGGTTAATGAAACTAATGTGGACGAGCAGCAAGAGCAAGTCCATGGAGACGATATTGGGTCGTCCAACGTTGGTGCTGGGAGTGGCCAGAATGTTGATGCAAGCAATGTTCGGGTCACAGGTGCCGAGGAGGTCATAGAGCTGACCATAAGGGGCTTGGTGGAGGCTATGCAGATCATGGGAGCTCAGATCGCCTCCTTGACACAGGCGTTCACACCATTGGTGAACTCGTCTGTGGGACAGGCTAATCCTCCGGTTCGGGTTGCTGCTGGAGTGGCTGATGTTGGTGCTGGCCGTGTGGCTGAGGTGATTGAGATTGCCCCTCCGGTCAGGCCAGTGCATTGTATGGACTACCTGAAGGTGCTGGAGCATATCTCCAAGTTGGGGACCAAACACTTTGCTGGAAGTGTTGATCCTATGGAGGCGGTCGAGTGGAGAACCAGGTTGGTTCGAAACTTCAAGTCCACACGATGTCCTGAGGATTACCAAAAGGACATAGCAGTACACTTCCTGGAGGGAGATGCACATAATTGGTGGTTAGCTTTGGACAAGCGTACCGATGGTACCATTGAGCACTTTGCTGACTTTGAGGTTGAGTTCAACCATAAGTACTTTCCTGCTGAGGCGTCGGATCGTTTGGAGTCCAAGTTCCTGGACTTGACTCAGGGACGGAGGACTGTCCGTGAGTATGAAGAAGAGTTCAACCGACTCAGGAGGTATGTGGGAAGAGAACTGGAGGATGAGAAGGTTCAGGTCCGAAGGTTCATCCAAGGGCTAAGGGTGGAGCTTCGAACCTACTGTTCTGTTTGTAAGTTCCACACGGTTTCTGAGTTGGTTGAGAGGATGGCCTTGCTGGAGACCAACCTCACCGAGGAGGGTAAGCAGAAGCTGAAGAGTGTGGTGGTATCCTCGGGTCAGAGTGGTGACAAGAAGAGGAAGAGGGACTCGACCGAGGAGGATAAAACCTCAAGTGGTAGGTCAGAGTGCCCTAAGTGTGGTCGATACCACGGTGGAGGGTGATGGAAGGCCATGGGCGCCTGCACTCGATGTGGTAAGATGGATCACTCAGCCAAGGATTGTCCAAGTCCGTTGGGTGAGTCCAGGACCTGTCACCACTGCGGCCAGAAGGTCCATTACCGCAGGGATTGCCCTAAGTTGCAAGGCAACCCGAGTAAGGGTCGTGGAGAGGCTAACAGGCCAGTCCAGGGACGAGGCCAGACCTCAACACCTCGTGTGTATGAACTATCCAAGGATGTGGATGGGACTCAGCCTTTCCAAGCGATCACTGGTAACATTCTAGACTACTACTTTTACAATTCCAGTAGAATTGCATGGTATGGAACCTAGGATGGATAGATATACTTTGATGGGTCTTGTGTAGGGACCTTAAGTATTGGTGGTGTGGAAACACGCACATTATTTGATACTGGAGCTACACATAGTTTTGTGAGTCCAAGTATGATTGGAAAAGGTTTGTTCCAGTATGGAACATGGGATGGTCCTGAACGGGTGAGTGCGGCCGGAGGGCAAGTTCTGAACTCACTCGGTCTGGTTAAGGACATCCCTGTGGTAATCTTGGATAGGCCGATGCCTATAGATCTGATTGTTGTCCCCCTCAAGCATCATGAAGTGTTCTTGGGCATGGACTGGTTGGGAAAGTATCGGGCAACTCTAGATTGTCACCGGGGAAGGGTGCAACTTGAGAACGAGTTTGGACCCCCGATTAAGTACCAAGGAATCAAGCCAACCTCTTGTAGTTTGGTGGTTTCAGCAGTCCAAGTAGAACGGATGCTTGGAAATGGTTGTTAGGCCTTTTTGGCTAACATTTACACTGATGAGGTTGTAGGGGCCTGTGACCCAGAGGGTATAACGTTGGTTCGGGAATTTCAGGATGTGTTTGGGGCACTACAGGGCATTCCCCCTGATAGGGCTGACCCATTCATCATTGAATTGGAACCTGGAACGGCCCCATTATCAAAAAGTCCATATAGAATGGCACCAGCTGAGATGGCAGAGCTGAAGAAGTAACTTGAGGAGTTGCTTGAGAAGGGGTTCATACGCCCTAGTGTATCACCTTGGGGAGCACCAGTCCTAATTGTTAAGAAAAAGGATGGTAGCTTTAGGTTGTGCATTGATTATAGGGGTTTGAACAGGGTGACTGTGAAGAACAAGTACCCTTTACCCAGGATTGATGAGTTGTTTGATCAACTCCGTGGAGCCAAGGGGTTATCCAAGATTGACCTGGCCTCTGGGTATCATCAGATCCCCATTGCACCAGATGATGTGAGGAAGACAGCGTTCCGAACTAGGTATGGCCACTATGAGTTTGTGGTTATGCCGTTCGGACTGACCAATGCACCTGCTGCATTCATCAAGATGATGAACGGCATCTTCAGGGAATACTTGGACGAGTTTGTGATCATCTTCATTGATGATATACTCGTGTATTCCAAGACAAAGGAGGACCATGAAAGACACCTTAGGGCGGTTTTGGGCCGTCTGAGGGAACAGAAGCTCTTTGCTAAGCTAAGCAAGTGTAGTTTCTGGCAGAAGAGCATTGGGTTCCTTGGACATGTGGTGTCTGATAAAGGAGTCTCAGTGGATCAAGATAAGATCAAATGTATTCAGGAATGGCCACAGCCAAAGAATGCTACGGAAGTTAGAAGCTTCTTGGGGTTGGCTGGTTATTACAGATAATATGTCAAGGGGTTCTCGAGCATAGCTCAACCTATGACTAAGCTGACAGGCAAGGACGTGAGGTTCACATGGTCTGAGGAGTGTGAGAAAAGTTTTGCAGCACTCAAGAACATGTTGACTAATGCACCTGTCCTGGTGTTGCCTGAGGCTGATCAGCCTTATGTGGTGTATACGGATGCATCCATAACTGGTCTTGGTTGTGTTTTGACACAACATGGGAAGGTGATAGCCTATGCTTCCAGACAGCTAAGGAAGCATGAGGGTAACTATCCGACCCATGATTTGGAGATGGCTGCAGTAGTATTTGCATTAAAGATATGGAGATCATATCTTTATGGTGCCAAGGTGCAAATACTCACAGATCATAAGAGCTTGAAGTACATATTCACTCAGCCTGAGTTAAACTTAAGGCAGAGGAGATGGATGGAGTTTGTTGCAGATTATGATCTGGACATAGCTTATCATCCTGGGAAAGCTAACCTAGTGGCTGATGATTTGAGCCGCAGAAGGGCTGAAGTGTCATCTGAGAGGGAGGCAGATGAACTGGAAGGGATGATCAGATCCTTGAACCTCAACACCTTGGTTGGTTCAGATGAGCCATTGGGGTTGGAGGCAGTGAACCAGGCTGATCTCCTGACCAGGATCAGGCAAGCACCGGGCCTGGATGAAAATCTAAAGAAGGTAGCCGCCAATGACAAGACCGAGTACCAGACAACTGACAATGGTACCATCTGGGTCAATGGGAGGGTCACTGTTCCTAATGGTAAGGAACTCAAAGAAGAGATTATGAGACAGGCTCATAAGTCTAAGTTTTCAGTTCATCCTGGACTGAACAAGATGTATAGGGATCTGAAAAGGTACTACCATTGGGTGAGGATGAAATCTGATGTTGTAGAGTGGGTGGCTAAGTGTCCCACTTGTCAACTGGTGAAGGTAGAACATCAGGTTCCCAGTGGTCTACTTTAGAACCTACCCATACCAGAATGGAAATGGGATCACATCACAATGGATTTTGTGACTGGGTTTCCCACGACCAGGAATAAGAAAGATGCAGTATGGGTTGTGGTTGATCGGCTGACCAAGTCGGCTCATTTCCTGCCTATCAAGAAGGGGGATGGGGTCGACAGGATTGTGCAAGTGTACCTAGACGAGATAGTGAGGTTGCATGGTGTTCCAGCAAGCATTGTCTCGGATAGGGATCCAAGATTTACATCATATTTCTGGCAGGCTTTCCAAAAGGCCTTGGGAACCAGAGTGAATATGAGCACTTCTTATCATCCCCAAACAGATGGGAAATCTGAAAGGACAATCCAAACCTTGGAGGATATGCTAAGGGCGTGTGTGTTAGACTGGGGAGAGTCTTGGGAAAGACACTTACCCTTAATGGAGTTTGCTTACAACAACAGCTTCCATACAAGCATTGGTATGTCGCCATATGAGGCTTTGTATGGTAGGCCGTGCAGGACACCCCTATGCTGGACCCAAGTGGGGGAGCGTAGAATGTTGGGTCCTGAGATTGTAGAACAGACCACTGAGAAGATCAGGGATGGTCAAAGAGAAGATGAAGGAGGCGCAGGACCGCCAAAAGAGCTATGCAGACAAGCGTAGGAAACATCTTGAGTTTGAGGTCAATGACCTGGTGTATCTCAAGATGGTTACCTTTAAGGGAAGGACCAGGGTTTCTGGACGAAAGAAACTGGATCCTAGGTACTTGGGTCCATTCAGGATCATAGAGAGAGTGGGTGTAGTGGCATACAAGTTGGACTTGCCATCAGCAATGGATGCATACCACAACGTGTTCCATGTATCCCAACTCCGGAAATGCTTGTCTGAACAAGACATTGTCTTGCCCGAGATTCCTTCTGACCTTGGTAAGGACTTGGCTTTGGAAACCTTGCCGGTTCGGATTGTAGATCAGTCAGAGAAAACTATGAGAAGGAAGACAGTTCCCTTGATCAAAGTGGTGTGGGATTACAATGGTAAAGACATCATCACTTGGGAAACAGAAGCAAAGATGAAAGCTATGTATCCGGATTGGTACAAACAATTTCTACCGGATGAAACACTTAACATGGATTCGAGGACGAATCCTAAGTTAGTGGGGGAGACTTGTCATGTCCCCGATCCTAGATAGGATCGGCCGGACGGGCCATGGTGCGGGGAGACGCACCAGTCAGGTCATTGGACCTTGAGACAAGCGTATCATGGCCCTGAATGAAGGTTAAGGGCATCAGTCAGCTCAGACTTAACCAGGATACGATGGAACCAAGGTTAAAGGAGTTGAGTGAGTGTTTAGGCAGCTGGACGAGTGTTGGGTTGAGTTCAATCAGCTCGGTTTAGCTGGTATTCAGTTCACCATGATCTGTTCAGCTCACGGGAGCTGGTGGACTAGCTCACTCAGCTGGGAACAGCTGGAGGTCAGCTCAACCCAGTGGAACGGTGCGTTCTGGTTCGGATCAGTGTGGACGAGTCCGGGACGGTTACTGGGCGAGCCGATGGTCCGAGGGCAGGACGGTTCGACCAAATTGGTCTTAGGCTTGGGACAGGAAGTGGGCAAGTTTCCAGAGTGTGAGCTGAGGCTCAGTGATCGATTTGTCAAAAGAAGAAAAGGGGAGAAACCGCCAATGGGCGGTAATGGGACGGTTATGGGACGGTTTTGGGAAGAAGGGGTGTGATTCTTGGTAACTGCTCGCTCAGGCGGTTGAGGGCAGTTTAAGTCGTCCTCTCTCTCTCATTTCTGCCATTCTGGTCGATTTTTATTCATTTTCACACAGAGAGAAACACAGAGAAAATTGAAGAGAGAAAGAGAGACACAAACCTTGGATTGACCGTTTCGATCCAAGAGATTGTTCTTGAGTGTTCCTGGTGTGTTTGGGCGTGTGATCGAGAGGATGGATTTGAGGCAGAAAGACAAGGACAAGGCAAAGGAGAAAGAGAAGGAAGTCGCCCCTGGAGACCGAACTCCTAAGGTGAGAGGTGTGGCCAAGAGTAATCGGACAAGGCCACGGATGATGGCCGTGTGAGTCTGGCCGGTTTGGATCGATTGGCCACTCCTTACTCTGACTTCTTCTACTCTGTTTCTTCATATATATTGTGCTATGGATTGTTTTATGATATTTCAGGGAAGGATCCATCGATCTTAAGGCTTTGGCCTGATCAAATCCCCATGAAAGTCCCTTGTTCTTGTGTGGGCTGTTCATGGCCGAGATCACTATGATCTGAGCCGGTTCTTTTGAATCTGATTATGGGAATATTTTTCTTCTGAATTGTCATAATTTATCATGAATTTTATTTGGTATATGGATCTCTTTTTAAAGTGGTCAGACTTGACATTTTTGATGATTGTTCTTGACTAGATTAGATCCGGCCATGCAATGTGAACTGATTCTTGTTTTGTAATCTAACCTTGTGATTGTGTGTTCGTTTGTGTTGGATCCAGGACCAGAAATGGACCGTGGTAAGGGAAAAGCACCATGAGGACCGCGGCCATGGGAAGATGTGTGGTGATTGGGTTGATTCTGAAAATGTGTAATTATTGTAGCCTATTGTTTAAGTGTGAATGTTGACACAAGTTCACAAGTTGCACAATAGGCTACAATAATTACACAATTTTCAGAATCAACCCAATCACCACACATCTTCCCATGGCCGCGGTCCTCATGGTGCTTTTCCCTTACCACGGTCCATTTCTGGTCCTGGATCCAACACAAACGAACACACAATCACAAGGTTAGATTACAAAACAAGAATCAGTTCACATTGCATGGCCGGATCTAATCTAGTCAAGAACAATCATCAAAAATGTCAAGTCTGACCACTTTAAAAAGAGATCCATATACCAAATAAAATTCATGATAAATTATGACAATTCAGAAGAAAAATATTCCCATAATCAGATTCAAAAGAACCGGCTCAGATCATAGTGATCTCGGCCATGAACAGCCCACACAAGAACAAGGGGCTTTCATGGGGATTTGATCAGGCCAAGGCCTTAAGATCGATAGATCCTTCCCTGTAATATCATAAATCAATCCATAGTACAATATATATGAAGAAAACAGAGTAGAAGAAGTCAGAGTAAGGAGTGGCCAATCGATCCAAACCGGCCAGACTCACAAGGCCATCATCCGCAGCCTTCTCCGGTTCCTCTTGGCCACACCTCTCACCTTAGGAGTTCGGTATCCAGGGGCGACTTCCTTCTCTTTCTCCTTTGCCTTCTCCTTGTCTTTCTGCCTCAAATCCATCCTCTTGATCACACGCCCAAACACACCAGGAACACTCAAGAACAATCTCTTGGATCAAATCGGCCAATCCAAGGCTTGCATCTCTCTTTCTCTCTTGAATTTTCTCTGTGTTTCTCTCTGTGTGAAAGTGAGTAAAAATCGACCAGAATGGCAGAAATGAGAGAGAGAGGACGACTTAAACTGTCCCCAACCGCCTGGGCGAACAGTTACCAAAAAGCACATCCCTTCTTTCCAAAACCGTCCCATAACCGTCTCATAACCGCCCATTGGCGGTTTCTCCCCTTTTCTTCCTTTGACAAATCGATCACTGAGCCTCAGCTCACACTCTGGAAGCTTGCCCACTCCCTGTCCCAAGCCTAAGACCAATTTGGTCGAACCGTCCTGCACCCGGACCATCGGCTCGCCCAGTAACCGTCCCGGACTCGTCCACACTGATCCGAACCAGAACGCACCGTTCACCGGATTGAGCTGACCTCCAACTGTTCCCAGCTGAGTGAGCTAGTATACCAGCTCCTGTGAGCTGAACAGATAATGGTGAACTGAATACCAGCTGAACCGAGCTGATTGAACTCAAACCAACACTCGTCCAGCTGCCTAAACACTCACTCAACTCCTTTACCCTTGTTTCCATCGTATCCTGGTTAAGCCTCAGCTGACTGATGCCCTTAACCTTCATTCAGGGCCATGATACGCTTGTCTCAAGGTCTAATGACCTGACTGGTGCGTCTCCCCGCACCATGGCCCGTCCGGGCGATCCTATCTAGGATCGGGGACATGACAAGTCTCCCCCACTAACTTGGGATTCGTCCTCGAATCCATGTTAAGTGTTTCCTCAGGAAGAAATTGTCTGTACCAATCCGGATACATAGCTTTCATTTTTGCTTATGTTTCCCAAGTGATGAGGTCTTTACCGTTGTAATCCCACACCACTTTGATCATGGGAACTGTCTTCTTTCTCATAGCTTTCTCTGACCGATCCACAATCCGAACCGGCAAGGTTTCCAAAGCCAGGTCCTTACCAAGGTCAGCAGGAATCTCGGGCAAGACAATGTCTTGTTCAGACAAGCATTTTCGGAGTTGGGATACATTGAACACATTGTGGTATGCATCCATTGCTGATGGCAAGTCGAACTTGTATGCCACTGCACCCACTCTCTCTATGATCCTGAATGGTCCCAAGTACCTAGGATCCTGTTTCTTTCGTCCAGAAACCCTGGTCCTACCCTTAAAGGTAATCATCTTGAGATACACCAGGTCATTGACCTCAAACTCAAGATGTTTCCTACGCTTGTCTGCATAGCTCTTTTGGCGGTCCTGCGCCTCTTTCATCTTCTCTTTGACCATCCTGATCTTCTCAGTGGTCTGTTCTACAATCTCAGGACCCAACATGCTACGCTCCCCCACTTGGGTCCAGCATAGGGGTGTCCTGCACGGCCTACCATACAAAGCCTCATATGGCAACATACCAATGCTTGTATGGAAGCTGTTGTTGTAAGCAAACTCCACTAAGGGTAAGTGTTTTTCCCAAGACTCTCCCCAGTCTAACACACACGCCCTGAGCATCTCCTCCAAGGTTTGGATTGTCCTTTCAGACTGCCCATCCGTCTGAGGATGATAAGATGTGCTCATATTCACTCTGGTTCCCAAGGCCTTTTGGAAAGCCTGCCAGAAATAAGATGTAAATCTTGGATCTCTGTCCGAGACAATGCTTACTGGAACACCATGCAACCTCACTACCTCGTCTAGTTACACTTGCACAATCCGGTCGACCCCATCCCCTTTCTTGATAGGCAGGAAATGAGCCGACTTGGTCAGCCGATCAACCACAACCCATACTGCATCTTTCTTATTCCTGGTCGTGGGAAACCCAGTCACAAAATCCATTGTGATGTGATCCCATTTCCATTCTAGTATGGCGTAGGTTCTGAAGTAGACCACTGGGAACCTGATGTTTTGCCTTCACCAGTTGACAAGTGGGACACTTAGCCACCCACTCTGCAACATCAGATTTCATCCTCACCCAATGGTAGTACGTTTTCAGATCCATATACATCTTGTTTAGTCCAGGATGAACTGAAAACTTAGATTTATGAGCCTGTCTCATAATCTCTTCTTTGAGTTCCTTTTCATTAGGAACACTGACCCTCCCATTGACCAAGATGGTACGATTGTCAGTTGTCTGGTACTCGGTCTTGTCATTGGCGGCTACCTTCTTTAGATTTTCATCCAGGCCCTGTGCTTGCCTGATCCTGGTCAGGAGATCGGCCTGGTTCACTGCCTCCAACCCCAATGGCTCATCTGAACCAACCAAGGTGTTGAGGTTCAAGGACCTGATCATCCCTTCCAGTTCATCCGCCTCCCTCTCAGATGACACTTCAGCCCTTCTGCGGCTCAAAGCATCAGCCACTAGGTTAGCTTTCCCAGGATGATAAGCTATGTCCAGATCATAATCTGCAACAAACTCCATCCACCTCCTCTGCCTTAAGTTTAACTCAGGCTGAGTGAATATGTACTTCAAGCTCTTATGGTCTGTGAGTATTTGCACCCTGGCACCATAAAGATATGATCTCCATATCTTTAATGCAAATACTACTGCAGCCATCTCCAAATCATGGGTCGGATAGTTACCCTCATGCTTCCTTAACTGTCGGGAAGCATAGGCTATCACCTTCCCATGTTGTGTCAAAACACAACCAAGACCGGTTATGGACGCATCCGTATACACCACATAAGGCTGATTAGCCTCAGGCAACACCAGGACAGGTGCATTAGTTACCATGTTCTTGAGTGCTGCAAAACTTTTCGCACACTCCTCAGACCATGTGAACCTCACGTCCTTGCCTGTCAGCTTAGTCATAGGTTGAGCTATGCTCGAGAACCCCTTGACATATTTCCTGTAATAACCAGCCAACCCTAAGAAGCTTCTAACTTCCGTAGCATTCTTTGGCTGTGGCCATTCCTGGCTACATTTGATCTTATCTTGATCCACTGAGACTCCTTTATCAGACACCACATGTCCAAGGAACCCAATGCTCTTCTGCCAGAAACTACACTTGCTTAGCTTAGCAAAGAGCTTCTGTTCTCTCAGGCGGCCCAACACCGCCCTAAGGTGTCTTTCATGGTCCTCCTTTGTCTTGGAATACACGAGTATATCATCAATGAAGATGATCACAAACTCGTCCAAGTATTCCCTGAAGATGCCGTTCATCATCTTCATGAATGCAGCAGGTGCATTGGTCAGTCTGAACGGTATAACCACAAACTCATAGAGCCATACCTAGTTCGGAACGCTGTCTTCCTCACATCATCTGGTACAATGGGGATCTGATGATACCCAGAGGCCAGGTCAATCTTGGAGAACCCCTTGGCTCCACGGAGTTGATCAAACAACTCATTAATCCTGGGTAAAGAATACTTGTTCTTCACAGTCACCCTGTTCAAACCCCTATAATCAATGCACAACCTAAAGCTACCATCCTTTTTCTTAACAAATAGGACTGGTGCTCCCCAAGGTGATACACTAGGGCGTATGAACCCCTTCTCAAGCAACTCCTCAAGTTGCTTCTTCAGCTCTGCCATCTCAGCTGGTGCCATTCTATATGGACTTTTTGATAATGGGGCCGTTCCAGGTTCCAATTCAATGATGAATTGGTCGGCCCTATCAGGGGGAATGCCCTGTAGTGCCCCATACACATCCTGAAATTCCCGAACCAACGGTATACCCTCTGGGTCACAGGCCCCTACAACCTCATCAGTGTAAATGGTAGCCAAAAAGGCCTCACAACCATTTCCAAGCATCCATTTTACTTGGACTGCTGAAACCACCAAACTACAAGAGGTTGGCTTGAAAGGCCTCGTTCTCAAGTTGCACCCTTCCCCGGTGACAATCTAGAGTTGCCCGATACTTTCCCAACCAGTCCATGCCCAAGATCACTTCATGATGCTTGAGGGGGACAACAATCAGATCTATAGGCATCGGCCTATCCAAGATCACCACAAGGATGTCCTTAACCAGACCGAGTGAGTTCATAACTTGCCCTCCGGCCGCACTCACTCGTTCGGGACCATCCCTCCGTGTGTGTCCGTCAGCACACACAGGACGTCCGTGGCTGTCCGTGTGTGTCCGTCAGCACACACAGGACGCCTGTGGCTGTCCATCAGTACACATATCAGCACGCTGGTCCTTGGACAGCACGCTGGCCCTTCCCGTGGACGGCTTGGGTGATTTTGGCCCAAGTGGGCTGTCTGTTCATTACACACAGGACATCTGTGGGTGTCCGTCAGCACACACAGGACGTCTGTGTGTGTATGTCAGCACACACAGGACGTCCGTGTGTGTCCGTCAGCACACACAGGACGTCCGTGGCTGTCCGTGTGTGTCCGTCAGCACACACAAGACGTCTGTGGCAGTCCATCAGTACACATATCAGCACGTTGGGCCTTGGACTCAGCATGCTGACCATTCTTGTGGACTGTTCGGGTTATTTTGGCCCACTTGGGCTGTCTGTTCAGTACACACATGACGTCCGTGGGTGTCCGCCAACAAACACAGGATGTCCGTGGCTGTCCTTGTGTGTCCGTGTGTGTCCGTCACCACACACAGGACGTCCGTGGCTGTTCGTCAGCACAAACAGGATGTCCGTGGCTGTCAGTGTGTGCTCGTGTGTGTTCGTCAGCACACACATGACGTCCGTGGCTGTCCATCAGTACACATATCAGCACGTTGGTCATGTTCCATACTGGAACAAACCTTTTCCTATCATACTTGGACTCACAAAACTATGTGTAGCTCCAGTATCAAATAATGTGTGTGTTTCCACACCACCAATACTTAAGGTCCCTACACAAGACCCATCAAAGTATATCTATCCATCCTAGGTTCCATACCATGCAATTCTACTGGAATTGTAAAAGTAGTAGTCTAGAATGTTACCAGTGATCGCTTGGAAAGGCTGAGTCCCATCCACATCCTTGGATAGCTCATACACACGAGGTGTTGAGGTCTGGCCTCCTCCCTGGACTGGCCTGCTAGACTCTCCACGTCCCTTACTTTGGTTGCCTTGCAACTTAGGGCAATCCCTGCGGTAGTGGCCCTTCTGGCCGCAGTGGTGACAAGTCCTGGACTCACCCAATGGGCTTTGACAATCCTTGGCTGAGTGATTCATCTTACCACATCGAGTACATGCACCCATGGCCTTCCAGCACTCTCCACCGTGGTATCGACCACACTTAGGGCACTCTGACCTACCACTTGAGGTTTTACCCTCCTTGATCGAGTCCCTCTTCCTCTTCTTGTCACCACTCTGACCCGAGGATACCACCACACTCTTCAGCTTCTGCTTACCCTCCTCGGTGAGGTTGGTCTCCAGCAAGGCCATCCTCTCAACCAACTCAGAAACCGTGTGGAACTTACAAGCAGAACAGTAGGTTCGAAGTTCCACCCTTAGGCCTCGGATGAACCTTCGTACGTGAACCTTCTCATCCTCCAGTTCTCTTCCCACATACCTCCTGAGTCGGTTGAACTCTTCTTCATACTCACGAACAGTCCTCCGTCCCTGAGTCAAGTCCAGGAACTTGGACTCCAAACGATCCCACGCCTCAGCAGGAAAGTACTTATGGTTGAACTCAACCTCAAAGTCAGCAAAGTGCTCAATGGTACCATTGGTACGCTTGTCCAAAGCTAACCACCAATTATGTGCATCTCCCTCCAGGAAGTGTACTGCTATGTCCTTCTGGTAATCCTCAGGACATCGTGTGGACATGAAGTTTCGAACCAACCTGGTTCTCCACTCGTCCGCCTCCATAGGATCAACACTTCCAGCAAAGTGTTTGGTTCCCAACTTGGAGATATGCTCCAGCACCTTCAGGTAGTCCATACCATGCACTGGCCTGACCGGTGGGTCTATCTCAATCACCTCAGCCACACGGCCAGCACCAACATCAGCCACTCCAGCAGCAACCCGAACCGGGGGATTAGCCTGTCCCATGGACGAGTTCACCAATGGTGTGAACGCCTGTGTCAAGGAGGCTATCTGAGCTCCCATGATCTGCATAGACTCCACCAAGCCCCTTATGGTCGGCTCAATGACCTCCTCGGCACCAGTGACCCGAACATTGTTTGCATCAACATTCGGGCCACTCCCAGTACCAACGTTGGACGACCCAGTATCGTCTCCATAGACTTGCTCTTGCTGCTCGTCCACATTAGTTTCATTAACCTCAGTAGGAAGAGTTGGACCCACTGGAAGTCCGGTTGCATTGTCCACCTGCTCCACCAGAGCGGGTAGCACTGTGGTTGGAATGGTTCCAGCTGGTAACACTCCGGTCTGTTCAGCACCATCCTGCCCCACTGCTCCAGACGCTCCAGTTGCCTCCTTTCCTTTCCGAGATTTATACCTTCTTGTACCCTTTGGAGTTACAAACACAAACAAAAGATTAGTCCACAACTGAACACACAACCTCAATCACTCCTAAGTTAATCACTACAAAAGATTACTTAGAACCCAACTATCTCACCATGAGTCCAAACGGCCAAGTGTGTGGTGAACCAATAACCCAACAAATCCTAGAATCAAGAAGGCTCTGATACCAACTTGTAAGACCCGATCCTGGATTCCCCAATCCAACCAGACCGCGGCCTCACCAAACAATGCAACCAGTTTCATTTACATATTCAAGTTCAAGTGTTAAATAATTCTAAGTCTTTTTCAGAGTTTTGAGGTTCCAACATTCACACTTAAACAATCCAACATCGACTAGGGCAAATAGATATTTCATAGATAATAACCAAGGTTCATACATCATTCATGATCCTAATAAATAGATCACACACTAGAATCGCATAAGTTCACAAGTTGCACAATAGGCTACAATAATTACACAATTTTCAGAATCAACCCAATCACCACACATCTTCCCATGAACTGAATACCAGCTGAACCGAGCTGATTGAACTCAAACCAACACTCGTCCAGCTGCCTAAACACTCACTCAACTCCTTTACCCTTGTTTCCATCGTATCCTGGTTAAGCCTCAGCTGACTGATGCCCTTAACCTTCATTCAGGGCCAAGATACGCTTGTCTCAAGGTCTAATGACCTGACTGGTGCGTCTCCCTGCACCATGGCCCGTCCGGGTGGTCCTATCTAGGATCGGGGACATGACAGACGAAATGTGTGTGCTGGCGGACACCCACATACGTCCTGTGTGTACTGAAAAGACAGCCCAAGTGGGCCAAAATCACCCGAGCAGTCCACGGGAAGGGTCAGCATGCTGAGTCCAAGGACCAAAGTGCTGATATGTGTACTGATGGACAGCCACGGACGTCATGTGTGTGCTGACGAACACACACGAACACACACTGACAGCCACGGACATCCTGTTTGTGCTGACAGACAGCCACGAATGTCCTGTGAGGTGACGGACACACACGGACACACACAAACACACACGGACACACAAGGACAGCGACAGACATCCTGTGTTTGTTGGCGGACACCCACAGACGTCATGTGTGTACTGAACAGACAGCCCATGTGGGCCAAAATCACCCGAACAGTCCACGGGAAGGGTCAGCATGCTGAGTCCAAGGACCAACGTGCTGATATATGTACTGGTGGACAGCCACAGACGTCCTGTGTGTATTGACGGACACACACGGACCCACAAGGACAGCCACAGACGTCCTGTGTGTGCTGGCGGACACCCACTGATGTCTTGTGTGTACTGAACAGACAGCCCAAGTGGGCCAAAATCACCCGAACAGTCGACAGGAAGGGTCAGCATGCTGAGTCCAAGGCCCAACGTGCTGATATGTGTACTGATGGACTGCCACAGACGTCCTGTGTGTGCTGACGGACGCACACGGACAGCAACGGATGTCATGTGTGTGCTGACGGACACACACGGACGTCCTGTGTGTGCTGACGGACACACACGGACGTCCTGTGTGTGCTGACGGACACACACGGACGACCTGTGTGTACTGAACAGACAGCCCACGTGGGCCAAAATCACCCAAACCGTCCACGGGAAGGGCCAGCGTGCTGAGTCCAAGGACCAGCGTGCTGATATGTGTACTGATGGACAGCCACAGACGTCCTGTGTGTGCTGACGGACACACACAGACAGCCACGGACGTCCTGTGTGTGCTGGCGGACAGCCACGGACGTCCTGTGTGTACTGAACAGACAGCCCACGTGGGCCAAAATCACCCGAACAGACCACAGGAATGGCCAGCGTGCTGAGTTCAAGGACCAGCGTGCTGATATATGTACTGATGGACAGCCACAGACGTTCTGTGTGTGCTGACGGACACAGACGGACACACACGGACAGCCACAAACGTAATGTGTGTGCTGGCGGACACCCACAGACATCCTATGTGTACTGAAAAGACAGCCCAAGTGGGCCAAAATCACCCGAGCAGTCCATGGGAAGGGTCAGCGTGCTGAGTCCAAGGACCAACGTGCTGATATGTGTACTGATGGACAGCCACAGACGTCATGTGTGTGCTGACGAACACACACGAACACACACGAACAGCCACGGACATCCTGTGTGTGCTGACGGACACACACGGACATATTGTGTGTGCTGACGGACACCCACGGACGTCCTGTGTGTACTAAACAGACAGCCCACATGGGCCAAAATCACCAGAACAGTCCATGGGAAGCGCCAGCGTGCTGATATGTTTACTGATGGACAGCCACAGACGTCCTGTGTGTGCAAACGTACACACACGGACACACACGGACACACACGGACAGCCACAGACGTCCTGTGTGTGCTGACGGACACAGACGGACATACACGGACACACACGGACAGCCATAGACGTAATGTGTGTGCTGGTGGACACCCACATACGTCCTGTGTGTACTGAAAAGACAGCCCAAGTGGGCCAAAATCACCCGAGCAGTCCACGGGAAGGGTCAGCGTGCTGAGTCGGACGTCCTGTGTGTGCTGACGGACACACACAGACGTCCTGTGTGTGCTGACGGACACCCACAGATGTCCTGTGTGTAATGAACAGACAGCCCATGTGGGCCAAAATCACCCAAACCGTCCACGGGAAGGGCCAGCGTGCTGAGTCCAAGGACCAGTGTGCTGATATGTGTACTGATGGACAGCCACTGATGGCCTGTGTGTGTTGACGGACACACACGGACACACACGGACACACACGGACAGCCACGGACGTCCTGTGTGTGCTGACGGACAGCCATGAACGTCCTGTGTGTGCTGGCGGACAGCCACAGATGTCCTGTGTGTACTGAACACACAGCCCACGTAGGCCAAAATCACCCGAACAGACCACGGGAATGGCCAGCGTGCTGAGTCCAAGGACCAGCGTGCTGATATATGTACTGATGGACAGCCACGGACGTTCTGTGTGTGCTGACGGACACAGACAGACACACACGGACACACACGGACAGCCACAGACGTAATGTGTGTGCTGGCGGACACCCACAGACGTCCTGTGTGTACTGAAAAGACAGCCCAAGTGGGCCAAAATCACCCGAGCAGTCCACGGGAAGGGTCAGCGTGCTGAGTCCAAGGACCAACGTGCTGATATGTGTACTGATGGACAGCCACAGACGTCATGTGTGTGCTGACGAACACACTCGAACACACACGGACAGCCACGGACATCCTGTGTGTGCGGACGGACACACACAGACATATTGTGTGTGCTGACGGACACCCACGGACGTCCTGTGTGAACTAAACAGACAGCCCACGTGGGCCAAAATCACCCGAACAGTCCACGGGAAGGGCCAGCGTGCTGATATGTTTACTGATGGACAGCCACAGACGTCCTGTGTGTGCTGATGTACACACACAGACACACACGGACAGCCACAGACGTCCTGTGTGTGCTGACGGACAGCCACGGACGTCCTGTGTGTGCTGGCAGACACCCACGGACGTCCTGTGTGTACTGAAAAGACAGCCCACGTGGGCTAAAATCACAGAAACAGTCCACGGGAAGGGCCAGCGTTCTGAGTTCAAGGACCAGTGTTCTGATATGTGTACTGATGGACAGCCACGGACGTCCTGTGTGTGCTGATGGACACACACGGACATCCTGTGTGTGCTGACGGACACACACGGACATCCTGTGTGTGCTGACGGACACACACTGACGTTCTGTGTGTAATGGCGGACACCCACGGACGTCCTGTGTGTACTGAACAGACAGCCCACATGGGCCAAAATCACCCAAACAGTCCACGGGAAGGGTCAGCGTGCTGAGTCCAAGGACCAACGTGCTGATATGTGTACTGATGGACAGCCACGGACGTCTTGTGTGTGCTGATGGACACAGATGGACACACACGGACAACCACGGATGTTCTTTGTGTGCTGGCAGACACCCACGGATGTCCTGTGTATACTTAACAGACACCCCAAGTGAGCCAAAATCACCCGAACAGTCCACAGGAAGGGTCAGCGTGCTGAGTCCAAGGACCAACGTGCTGATATGTGTACTTGTAAGACTCGTTCCTGGTCTCTCGACCCAACTGGATACGAATGCTTACTTATTAATTTCTTTGCTTGTCTGATTCATTCTAAGTCTTTCCATTACTAAGTCATATTCGAATATGAGGTTCATAAACAAAGGAATAGATTGCACAGCGGAATAACAATGTATAAACTTTGCATTACTTAGAAACATGAGATTCAATACACAACTTCTTAACAGTCTCATAGACAATCACTAGTTCATCCCTAGCATCATCTAACCACACGTTACACAGCCTATCACTGACCGATCCTTCACGGCTCCTTGGCTTGACCATAACCATCCTTAGTTCCTGAAACCACAACCAGATAAGCATTAATCATAACCGAGAATAGAACGGTTTGATTCTACAATGCTTGGCTTGGTTCCTAGAACTTAGATAAACCTCAGTCAACATAATCATAAACGTATGAACCTACCTACCGTATCCTAAGTCATTCAACCAACCACCCCTTGACTTAGAATCAGATAGATAGTCCAGAATAGATAAACAGAACACACGAACAGATCCGGATCGTCCCCAAAGACCAATCCGTCTAACCGGATAGAATCTAGGTGCGACCGGCTAATGGAGTCCGGCTTAGTGGCCCAACGAACTCCCTTACCTGATCCGGCCTTAGGCCTGGATCCAATCGGCCGAGTAAGCCTCAAGCCTAATCCGGAAGGCTTAGCAACCGGTCAGACCTTGCGACTCTACCTTGGCTTAGACAAACCGTGAACTTGTCTTAACTAGACAAGCCATAGGCTGATCCATAAGGATAGGTCCTAACCTGTCCCGAAAGACACCGTTTGGAACATGTACCCTTTGGCCATTCGTGCCTCTTGGACACTCACGACTCTTGACAACTCGTGCCCTTTGGGTCATTCCCAACCGTTCGTCCTAACCGCCCAGTCTTGGTGCGATCGGATCATCCCTCTAACCGACCCGTGTCTAGGCTAGCAGTTTGGTTATGTTCGGCCAAAGCCTAGGAACGTGTCCCTTGGACTCAACCAACACAACCCTTTCATGTTTAACCAGAGAGAAGAGAAGATAAACGAATTGAAACAGATAAGGAGAGCCGGATTGGGACTTAGGAACCGAGCAGAGCCGCGGTGCGGTCGCATGGACCGTCCGTTCGGTCTGATGGAGCCACGGCCTATCACATACCTTGTGAACCACGTCTGGGTTCTCCATGCTCTTCTCCTTGTCTTGATCTCCCATTCTTGACCGGAGTTAGTTCTCAAACGATCAGAGTCGCCGGAACACAACACCACCACAATCGGCCTTTCTCTTGGCCGGAACTCTCTCTTTCTCTCTTTCTTTCTCTCTTCGTTTTTCTCTGAGTATTTTACTCTGGAGTTGGATAAATAAATCGACCAGAGAGCCCCCATATTTATATAAAACGAGGGGGTAAGTCTTGCCCCACGAACAGGCATGACTTGCTAGCGAATGGGCACCATCGGCCAAGGGTTGTCCCCTTTCGGCCACTTGCATCCCTTCGCCCTTTCTGATTGGGTTTGGGGTCGGTCACAAGCCCAACCCACGCCCCAAGCCTCCTGGACTTAGCTCATGTTGTTGCCCAAGGACCCAACAGCTCATGGCCTCATGGCCGGCCCTCACAGCCTGCCACTGACCCGGACCCGGACCATCGGCCTAAAGCCCGGACAGTCCGTCTAGCTGAGATGAGCTGACTCTCAGCTGCCTCAGCTGAGTGAGCTAGTAGTCCAGCAAGTGGAGCTGACTTAGTGGGGACTGAGCTGGAGTGAACTGAACCTAGCTTCATTGATCTGTCCGAGCTACTCGTTCACTTCGTCCAGTTACCGTCTTACTCGTCCTAGCTGTCTCTTAGCTTGTATAGGGTTAAGTCTATGTTTCCTTATGTCCTTAACCTTCTTTCTCGACCATAGAACGCTTGCCTTGATGTCCTATGACTGGCTTGCATGTTTCCTCGAACCATGGCAGTCCCGACAATCCTATTCAGGATTGGGGGCGTGACAGTACTGATGAACAGCCACGGATGTCATGTGTGTGCTGACGGACACACACGGACAGCCATGGACATGCTGTGTGTGCTGACGGACACTCACGGACGTACTGTGTGTGCTGACGGACACCCACGGACGTCCTGTGTGTACAAAACAGACAGCCCACGTGGGCCAAAATCACCCGAACAGTCCACAGGAAGGGTCAGCGGGCTGCTTCCAAGGACCAACGTGCTGATATGTGTACAGATGGACAGCCACGGACGTCCTGTGTGTGCTGACGGACACACACGGACACACACGGACAGCCACGGATGTCCTGTGTGTGCTGACAGACACCCACAGACGTCCTGTGTGTGCTGACGGACACCCACGGACATCCTGTGTGTACTGAACAGACAGCCCACGTGGGGCAAAAATCACCCGAACAGTCCACGGGAAGCGCCAGCGTGCTGAGTCCAAGAACCAGCGTGCTGATATGAGTACTGATGGATAGCCACGGACGTCCTCTGTGTGCTGACGGACACACATGGACGTCCTGTGTGTGGTGACGGAGAGCCACAGACGACTTGTGTGCGCTGGTGGACACCCGCGGACGTCCTGTGTGTACTGAACAGACAGCCCACGTGGGCCAAAATCACCCGAACAGTCCACGGGAAGGGCCAGCGTGCTGAGTCCAAGGACCAGCGTATTGATATGTGTACTGATGGACATCAACGGACGTCCTGTGTGTGCTGACGAACACACACAGACAGCCACAGACGTCCTGTGTGTGCTGACGGACAGCCACGAACGTCCTGTGTGTGCTGACGGACACCCACAGACGTCCTGTGTGTACTGAACAGACAGCACATGTGGGCTAAAATCACCCAAACAGTCTATGGGATGGGCCAGCGTGGTGAGACCAAGGACCAACGTGCTGATATGTGTACCGATGGACAGCCACGGACGTCCTGTGTGTGCTGACGGACACAGACGGAGACACACGGACAGCCACGGACGTCCTATGCATGCTGACGGACACCCACGGACGTCCTGTGTGTACTGAACAGACAGCCCACATGGGCCAAAATCACCCAAACAGTCCAGAGGAAGAGTCAGCGTTCTGAGTCCAAGGACCAACGTGCTGATATGTGTACTGATGGACAGCCACAGACGTCATGTGTATGCTGGCGGACACCAACGAACGTCCTGTGTGTACAGAACAGACAGCCCATGTCACGCCCCAATCCTGAATAGGATTGTCGGGACGGCCATGGTTCGAGGAAACGTGCAAGCCAGTCATAGGACATCAAGGAAAGCGTTCCATGGTCGAGAAAGAAGGTTATGGACATAAGGAAACTTAGACTTAACCTTATACAAGCTAAGAGACAGCTAGGACGAGTAAGACGGTAACTGGACGAAGTGAACGAGTACCTCGGCCAGCTCAATGAAGCTAGGTTCAGTTCACTCCAGCTCAGTCCCTACTAAGTCAGCTCCACTAGCTGGACTACGAGCTCACTCAGCAGAGGCAGCTGAGAGTCAGCTCATCTCATCTAGATGGACTGTCCGGGCTTTAGGCCGATGGTCCAGGTCCGGGTAAGTGGCGGGCTGTGAGGGCCGGCCATGAGGCCATGAGCTGTTGGGTCCTTGGGCAAGGCCGTGAGCTAAGTCCAGGAGGCTTGGGGCGTGGGTTGGGCTTGTGACTGACCCCAAACCCAATAAGAAAGGGCGAAGGGATGCAAGTGGCCGAAAGGGGACAACCCTTGGCCGATGGTGCCCATTCGCTAGCAAGTCATGCCTGCTCGTGGGGAAAGACTTACCCCCTCGTTTTCTATAAATATGGGGGCTCTCTGGTCGATTTCATTATCCAACTCCAGAGTAAAATACTCAGAAAAAAACGTAGAGAGAAAGAAAGAGAGAAAGAGAGAGTTCCGGCCAAGAGAAAGGCCGATTGTGGTGGTGTTGTGTTCCGGCGACTCTGATCGTTTGAGAACTAACTCCGGTCAAGAATGGGAGATAAAGACAAGGAGAAGAGCATGGAGAACCCAGACGTGGTTCATAAGGTATGTGATGGGCCGTGGCTCCATCAGACCGAACGGACGGTCCATGCGACCGCACCGCGGCTCTGCTCGGTTCCTAAGTCCCATCCGGCTCTCCTTGTCTGTTTCAATTCGTTTCTCTTCTCTTCTCTCTGGTTAAACACGAAAGGTTGTGTTGGTTGAGTCCAAGGGACACGTTCCTAGGCTTTGGCCGAACATAACCAAACCGCTAGCCTAGACACGGGTCGGTTAGAGGGATGATCCGATCGCACAAAGACTGGGCGGTTTGGACGAACGGTTGGGAATGACCCAAAGGGCACGAGTTGTCAAGAGTCGTGAGTGTCCAAGAGGCACGAATGGCCAAAGGGTACATGTTCCAAACGGTGTCTTTCGGAAAGGTTAGGACCGATCCTTATGGATCAGCCTATGGCTTGTCTAGTTAAGACAAGTTCACGGTTTGTCTAAGCCAAGGTAGAGTCGCAAGATCTGACCGGTTGCTAAGCCTTCCGGATTAGGCTTGAGGCTTACTCGGCCGATTGGATCCAGGCCTAAGGCCGGATCAGGTAAGGGAGTCCATTGGGCCATTGAGCCGGACTCCATTGGCCGGTCGCACCTAGATTCTATCCGGTTAGACGGATTGGTCTTTGGGGACGATCCGGATCTGTTCGTGTGTTCTGTTTATCTATTCTGGACTATCTATCTGATTCTAAGTCAAGGGGTGGTTGGTTGAATGACTTAGGATACGGTAGGTAGTTTCATACGTTTATGATTATGTTGACTGAGGTTTATCTAAGTTCTAGGAACCAAGCCAAGCATTGTAGAATCAATCCGTTCTATTCTCGGTTATGATTAATGCTTATCTGGTTGTGGTTTCAGGAACTAAAGATGGTTCTGAACAAGCCAAGGAACCGTGAAGGCTCGGTCAGTGAGAGGCTGTGTAACGTGTGGTTAGATGATGCTAGGGAGGAACTAGTGATTGTCTATGAGACTGTTAAGAAGTTGTGTATTGAATCTCATGTTTCTAAGTAATACAAAGTTTATACATTGTTATTCCGCTGTGCAATCTATTCCATTGTTTATGAACCTCATATTCGAATATGACTTAGTAAAGAAAAGACTCAGAATGAATCAGACAAGCAAGGAAATTAATAAGTAAGCATTCGTATCCAGTTGGGTCGAGAGACCAGGAACGGGTCTTACAGCCCACGTGGGCTAAAATCACCAGAACAGCCCAGGGGAAGAGTCAGCATGCTGAGTCCAAGGACATCATGTGTGTGCTGACGGACACACACGGACACACACGGACAGCCACAGATGTCATGTGTGTGCCGACGGACACACACGGACGTACTTTGTGCTTACGGACACCCACGGACGTCCTGTGTGTACTGAACAGACACCCACGTGGGCCAAAATCACCCAAACAGTCCACAGGAAGGGTCAGCGTGCTGATTCCAAGGACCAACGTGCTGATATGTGTACTCATGGACAGCCACGGACGTCCTGTGGGTGCTGACGGACACACACGGATAGCCACAGACGTCCTGGGTGTGCTGACGGACACCCAAAGATGTCCTGTGTGTAATGAACAGACAGCCCACTTGGGCCAAAATCACCCAAGCCGTCCACGGGAAGGGCCAGCGTGCTGAGTCCAAGGACCAGCGTGCTGATATGTGTACTGATGGACAGCCACAGACGTCTTGTGTGTGCTGACGGACACACACAGACAGCCACGGACGTCCTGTGTGTGCTGACGGACACACAGGGACGTCCTGTGTGTGCTGACGGACACACACAGACGTCCTGTGTGTGCTGACGGACACCCACAGATGTCCTGTGTGTAATGAACAGACAGCCCACGTGGGCCAAAATCACCCAAACCGTCCACGGGAAGGGCCAGCGTGCTGAGTCCAAGGACCAGCGGGCTGATATGTGTACTGATGGACAGCCACTGATGTCCTGTGTGTGTTGACAGACACACACGGACACACACGGACAGCCACGGACGTCCTGTGTGTGCTGATGGACAGCCATGAACGTCATGTGTGTGCTGGCGGACAGCCACGGACGTCCTGTGTGTACTGAACAGACAGCCCACGTCGGCCAAAATCACCCGAACAGACCACGGGAATGGCCAGCGTGCTGAGTCCAAGGACCAGCGTGCTGATATATGAACTGATGGACAGCCACAGACGTTATGTGTGTGCTGACGGACACAGACGGACACACACAGACACACACGTACAGCCACAGACGTAATGTGTGTGCTGGCGGACACCCACAGACGTCCTGTGTGTACTGAAAAGGCAGCCCAAGTGGGCCAAAATCACCCGAGCAGTCCACGGGAAGGGTCAGCGTGCTGAGTCCAAGGACCAACGTGCTGATATGTGTACTGATGGACAGCCACGGACGTCATGTGTGTGCTGACTAACACACTCGAACACACACGGACAGCCATGGACATCCTGTGTGTGCTGACGTACACACACGGACGTATTGTGTGTGCTGACGGACACCCACGGACGTCCTGGGTGTACTAAACAGACAGCCCACGTGGGCCAAAATCACCCGAACAGTCCATGGGAACGGCCAGCGTGCTGATATGTTTACTGATTGACAGCCACATACGTCCTGTGTGTGCTGATGTACACACACGGACACACACGGACAGCCACAGACGTCCTGTGTGTGCTGACGGACAGCCACAGACAGCCACGGACGTCCTGTGTGTGCTGGTGGACACCCACAGACGTCCTGTGTGTACTGAAAAGACAGCCCACGTGGGCCAAAATCACCAAAACAGTCAACGGGAAGGGCCAGCGTGCTGAGTCCAAGGACCAGCGTGTTGAGTCCAAGGACCAGCGTGCTGAGTCCAAGGACCAGCGTGCTGAGTCCAAGGACCAGCGTGCTGATATGTGTACTGATGGACAGCCATGGACGTCCTGTGTGTGCTAACAGACAGACACAGACATCCTGTGTGTGCTGACGGACACACACGGACGTCCTGTGTGTGCTGACGGACAGCCACAGATGTCCTGTGTGTGCTGGCAAACACCCACGGACACACACAGACACACACAAACAGCCACGGCCGTCCTGTGTGTAATGACGTGTAAGACCCGATCCCAGCCGCTTTGGCCGCGGTCGATGCCTCACGTCGCTCGGTTCAGTTCCTGGCCGAACCTCTTAATTTTTGCCCTTTGTTTATAATATCGCCCACAGGCGAGGGCTAACTTAAACCTTAGCTAAAGACTTCCCTAGTCATTAATAGCTTAGATCCTTTCAACAGATATGCAGCGGATTATTTTCTATTTAACCATTAGTCTAAAACCAATCTAACACTTGTCTGGTCGAATCACCTTAGCCTTGGTCAGTTTACTCAACTACCTATTAGCTTAAAGGTCAATCCTAAACCCAAACCAAGCCATGCGATTCTGAGGTTCCATTCCCCTAAACCATTCTATCTAGATCTACATAAGTAAATGCTAGATCATACCTTTGCCACATCTACGGAGCTTATTAGCTCAGCGGTCCTCCATTGACTCGAATTGCTCTTGCTTAACAGCTGGACCACGATCAGTCAATGATCTTACTTAAGGTCCTTATCTTGATTCCTGCATCAACCAACTCCCCTAGGTACTTAGTCATTCAACCAACCATCCCCACAGAAATAAGTAACCTTTGAGAAGTCTTTGAAAGGATAAGGGTTTGCATCTGGCCTTTCTCGGCTCATGCACAATCCGAAATCCTTTTGCCTTATAGGCAATAGTACCAAGTCCATCTTCTGGACTGACAAAGCTCATTAGATCCTAAGTCAATCAACCAACCATCCTCACATAACTTGGAACTGATGAGTCATCATCTGGCCTAACCGGCCTTGGGACTTAACCCAAAAAACATATATGATTTGTTCATACCAACCGATGCATTCCTTAATCAGATTAGTTCCGACACCTTGAACCATCATTCAGAGGTTAGGTCGTCCATACTCAACCATGATCAGATCTTACACGGCCTTCCTTGAACAATCACACTTAGGCTCAGTATCTATGGTCTACGACACATAGTACTAGCCATACACTTCGTCATGACTCTTAGCCAATCTCGAAGCTATCAACACCAAGGTTGATATCTAGAAGCATCACATCAATACTATTACTCCAGCAACGTGACTATCCATACTAGTGCTCGGCCATCGAACCATCGTCATGAAACATGATCCGACCACCAGACTTGATAAGCCATCGTCTACTTAGCAGGTATTGATATAACCGGCCTTCCATTGCCATCATGTGGGTCTACGCCCTACATAATGCATATGGCGCCTATCCTACTCACCAACCCAAGGTTTATTGTAAGATATCCCACTTAGCCTTTGCGGCTAAAGCCATCCAACCATAGCCGGATCTTCCATAGTCCCGTCTAACCGTCTGGTTAAGATCTAGGTGCGATCGACCAGTTATAAGTCCGGCCCAAAGGCTCACAGACCTTCTTACCTGATCCGACCCAAAGCCTGGATCCATACCAGAGAGTAAGGCCCAAGACCAAACCGGATTTCCTTGCAACCAATCAAACCTTGCGACACAACACTCCAGTTAAACTAACCGTCCGTCCGTTCGACCATGCAGCCGCAGACTGTCCACTTGGTCCGGCCTAAGCCTTGAACCAATGGCACCGTTTGGAACTCACACCCTTTGGGAACTAGTGCCTCTTGGCAACTCATGACCCTTGGTATCTCGCACCCATTCAGATGCTCCAACCGTTCGACCTAACCGTCCGTATGGACTGTCTGGTCTGTGCGTGTGTCCGACCAATGGCCAAAGGACCACGCCTTAACCTACACAAGTCATGAACCATTGTGACTGTTCAGGGAAGGGTTGCAACCGTTCAGAAAGGAACAGAACCGCCCCTATCCAATCGGATCACCTGAGGCCGGTTTAGACCATGCGCGCGCCTAACTCGACGGTTATGGACCGCGACCGCATTACTCAACCAGAACAACGGTTATAACCAATCCCAACATATCCACAAGGCCACGCCAATGTACAGAAGCAGTAGAAGAAGAACTAGATGAAAAGAATAAGAAGAATGGGACACAATCCAAGCGCCCATGGCTAGACCGGTTCGGACTGTCCGATGGTCTTAGCCGATGAGTGGGTGGTTACCCCACTGACCCTATCTGACTGAACCACGGGGTTGGAGTCCTTCTCCCGACGTTTCTCTATGCCTTGGGTATCCATAACCACACGGCCTCCTCTCTCGTAAACCGTTCTCCTTGCCGGAGATACTAAACCACCACGACCGGCCCTTTTCCGGCCGATCTCTTGGTCAGGACTCTCTCTCTCTCTCTCTACGTTTTTCTCTGAGTATTTTACTCTGGAAATGGATAATGAAATCGACAGGAGAGGCCCCATATTTATAGAAAACGAGGGGGTAAGTCTTGCCCCACGAACAGGCATGACTTGCTAGCGAACGGGCACCATCGGCCAAGGGTTGTCCCCTTTCGGCCACTTGCATCCTTTCGCCGTTTCTGATTGGGTTTGGGGTCGGTCATAAGCCCAACCCACGCCCCAAGCCTCCTGGACTTAGCCCACGGCCTTGTCCAAGGACCCAACAGCCCATGGCCTCATGGCCGGACCTCATGACCCGGACCGGACCATCAGTCCCGAACAGTCCATCTAGCTGAGATGAGCTGACTCCCAGCTGCCTCAGCTGAGTGAGCTAGGAGTCCAGCTAGTGGAGCTGACTTAGTAGTGGCTGAGCTGGAGTGAACTCAACCTAGCTTCGTTAAGCTGGTCGAGATACTTCTCAATCTCATCCAGCTACCGTCTTACATGTCTTAGCTGTCTCTTTGCTCTTATAAGGTTAAGTCTAAGTTTCCTTATGTCCTTAACCTTCTTTCTTGACCATGGAACGCTTGCCTTGATGTCCTAAGACTGGCTGGTACGTTTCCTCGAACCATGGCCGTCCCGACAATCCTTTCCAGGATTGGGGGCGTGACATGACGGACAGCCACGGACGTCCTGTGTGTGCTGGCGGACACCCACAGACTTCCTGTGTGTACTGAACACACAGCCCACGTAGGCCAATATCACCCGACCAGACAACAGGAATGGCCAGCGTTCTGAGTCCAAGGACCAGCGTGCTGATATGTGTACTGATGGACAGCCACGGACGTTCTATGTGTGCTGGGATACACACGGTCACACACAGACAGCCATGGACGTCATGTGTGTGCTGACAGACACACACGGACATCCTGTGTGTAATGGCGGACACCCACGGACGTCATGTGTGTACTGAACAGACAGCCCACGTGGGCCAAAATCACCCAAACAGTCCACGGGAAGGGTCAGCGTGCTGAGTCCAAGGACCAACGTGCTGATATGTGTACTGATGGACAGCCACGGATGTCTTGTGTGTGCTGATGGACACAGACGGACACACATGGACAGCCACGGACATCCTGTGTGTGCTGGCGGACACCCCCGGATGTCCTGTGTATACTTAAAAGACAGCCCAAGTGGGCCAAAATCACCCGAACAGTCCACAAGAAGGGTCAGCGTGCTGAGTCCAAGGACCAACGTGCTGATATGTGTACTGATGGACAGCCACGGACGTCATGTGTGTGCTGACGGACACACACGGACACACACGGACAGGCACGGACATGCTGTGTGTGCTGACGGACACACACGGACGTACTGTGTGTGCTGATGGACACCCACGGACGTCCTGTGTGTACAAAACAGACAGCCCACGTGGGCCAAAATCACCCGAACAGTCCACAGGAAGGGCTAACGTGCTGATATGTGTCCTGATGGAGAGCCACAGACGTCCTGTGTGTGCTGACGGACACACACGGACAGCCACAGACGTCCTGTGTGTGCTGACGGACAGCCACAGACAGCCACGGACGTCCTGTGTGTGCTGGCGGAAACCCACGGACGTCCTGTGTGTACTGAACAGACAGCCCACGTGGGCCAAAATCACCCAAACAGTCCACGGGAAGGGCCAGCGTGCTGAGTCCAAGGACCAGCGTGCTGATATGTGTACTGATGGACTGCCACGGACGTCCTGTGTGTGCTATCGGACACACACGGACATCCTGTGTGTGCTGACGGACACACACGAACGTCCTGTGTGTGCTGACGGACAGCCACGGACAGCCACAGACGTCCTGTGTGTACTGGCAAACACCCACGAACACACACAGACACACACAAACATCCACGGACGTCCTGTGTGTGATGACGGACAGCCACAGACGTTCTGTGTGTGCTGGCGGACACCCACGGACGTCCTGTGTGTACTGAACAGACAGCCCATGTGGGCTAAAATCACCCAAACAGTTTATGGGAAGGACCAGCGTGCTGAGACCAAGGACCAACGTGCTGATATGTGTACTGATGGACAGCCACGGGCATCCTGTGTGTGCTGACGGACACAGACGGACACACACGGACAGCCACAGACGTCTTGTGTATGCTGGCGGACACCCACGAACGTCCTGTGCGTACTGAACAGACAGCCCAGGTGGGCTAAAATCACCCGAACAGTCCAGGGGAAGGGTCAGCATGCTGAGTTCAAGAACCAACATGCTGATATGTGTACTGATGGACAGCCACGGACATTCTGTGTGATGACGGACACACACGGACACACACGAACAGCCACAGACGTCCTGTGTGTGCTGACGGACACACACGAACGTACTGTGTGCTGACGGACACCCACGGCCATCCTGTGTGTACTGAACAGACACCCACGTGGGCGAAAATCACCCAAACAGTCCGCGGGAAGGGTCAGCGGGCTGATTCCAAGGACCCATGTGCTGATATGTGTACTGATGGACAGCCACAGACGTCCTGTGTGTGCTGACGGACACACACGGACACACACGGACAGCCACAGATGTCCTGTGTGTGCTGACGGACACCCACGGACGTCCTGTGTGTGCTGACGGACACCCACGGACATCCTGTGTGTACTGAACAGACAGCCCACGTGGCCAAAATCACCCGAACAGTCCACGGGAAGCGCCAGCGTGCTGAGTCCAAGAACCAGCGTGCTGATATGAGTACTGATGGATAGCCACGGACGTCCTCTGTGTGCTGACGGACACACATGGACGTCCTGTGTGTGGTGACGGAGAGCCACAGACGTCCCGTGTGCGCTAGCGGACAGCCGCGGACGTCCTGTGTGTACTGAACAGACAGCCCACGTGGGCCAAAATCACCCGAACAGTCCACGGGAAAGGCCAGCTTGCTGAGTCCAAGGACCAGCGTGTTGATATGTGTACTGATGGACATCAACGGACGTCCTGTCTGTGCTGACGGACACACACGGACAGCCACAGACGTCCTGTTTGTGCTGACGGAAAGCCACTGACGTCCTGTGTGTGCTGACGGACACCCACAGACGTCCTGTGTGTACTGAACAGACATCACATGTGGGCTAAAATCACCCAAACAGTTTATGGGATGGGCCAGCGTGCTCAGACCATGGACCAACGTGCTGATATGTGTACTGATGGACAGCCACAGACGTCCTGTGTGTGCTGACGGACACAGACGGAGACACACGGACAGCCACGGACGTCCTGTGCATGCTGACGGACACCCACGGACGTCCTGTGTGTACTGAACAGACAGCCCACGTGGGCCAAAATCACCCAAACAGTCCAGGGGAAGGGTCAGCGTTCTGAGTCCAAGGACCAACGTGCTGATATGTGTACTGATGGACAGCCATAGACGTCCTGTGTATGCTGGCGGACACCAACGAACGTCCTAGGTTTACTGAACAGACAGCCCACGTGGGCTAAAATCACCCGAACAGTCCAGGGGAAGAGTCAGCATGCTGAGTCCAAGGACCAACGTGCTGATATGTGTACTGATGGACAGCCACGGACATCATGTGTGTGCTGACGGACACACACGGACACACACGGACAGCCACATACGCCATATGTGTGCTGACGGACACACACAGACGTATTGTGTGCTGACGGACACCCACGGACGTCCTGTGTGTACTGAACAGACACCCACGTGGGCCAAAATCACCCAAACAGTCCACAGGAAGGGTCAGCATGCTCATTCCAAGGACCAACGTGCTGATATGTGTACTGATGGACAGCCACGGACATCCTGTGTGTACTGAACAGACAGCCCACGTGGGCCAAAATCACCCGAACAGTCCACGGGAAGCGCCAGCGTGCTGAGTCCAAGAACCAGCGTGCTGATATGAGTACTGATGGATAGCCACGGACGTCCTCTGTGTGCTGACGGACACTGTGTTCAGATGGACAGCCACGGACGTCAAGCGTGTGCTGACGGACACACGCAGACACACACGGACAGCCACAGACTTCCTGTGTGTGCTGACGGACAGTCACAGACAGCCACGGACGTCCTGTCTGTGCTGGCGAACACCCATGGACGTCCTGTGTATACTGAACAGACAGCCTACGTGGGCCAAAATCATCCGAACAGTCCACGGGAAAGGTCAGCATGCTGAGTCCAAGGACCAACGTGCTGATATGTGTACTGATCGATAGCCACAGACGTCCTGTGTGTGTTGACGGACACACACGGACACACACGAACAGCCACGGCATCCTGTGTGTGCTGACGGACACATATGGACGTCATGTGTGTGCTGACGGACACCCATGGACGTCCTGTGGGTACTGAACAGACAGCACACGTGGGCCAAAATCACCCGAACAGTCCACGGGAAGGAGCAGTGTGCTGAGTCCAAAGACCAGCGTGCTGATATGTGTACTGATGGACAGCCACAGACGTCATGTGTGTGCTGACGGACACACACAAACACACACGGACAGCCACGGACGTCCTGTGTGTGCTGACGGACAGCCACGGACCGCCACAGACGTCATGTCTGTGCTGGCGGACACCCACAGACGTTCTGTGTGTACTGAACAGACAGCCCACATGGGCCAAAATCACCTGAACTGTCATGTCCCCGATCCTGGATAGGATCGTCCGGACGGACTGCGGTGCGAGGAAACACACCATTCAGGTCATATGACCTAAAGACAAGTATATCATGGCCTGAAGGTAAGGTTAAGGGCATCAGGAAGCTAAGGCATAGCTAATCCAAGAAGGAGACAAGCTCAATGGAGCTGGACAAGGGAGCTGGTAGCTGGACAAGATCCAGGTGAAGCTCGATGAAGTGAGTGATCAGAATGGATCATGGGAAAACTAAGTCTAGGTCTGGAAATTGACCAAGGGAATTAGAAGGATTGAAGAAGATAAAGGAAGCAAGCTGGACACAGTGTATAACAGCTGGGCGATGCAGTAAGCCAGCTCGACCAGCTAGGTGAAGTGTAGTGCAGCTCGGTGTAGCTCACTGAAGTGTAGGTCAGCTCCCTGAGCTTGATGGTCTAGCTCACTCAGCTGTATCAGCTGGGGATCAGCTCAACTCAGCTGGACTGAGTGTTCGAGTCTTGGGCAGTTGGTTCGGGTCGGGACAGTGACCAGGCCATGTGGATGACCCATGTGTACCAATGGGCTGGAGGGCTCTTGTGGTTGGGTCATGGGCGTGGGCAATCAGTCTAGGCCTTGTTTGGACTTGTCCAGGAGTGGTTTGGCAGTTCCAGGGCGTGTGGTAACTGCCATAGGCGAAAGGGTGCAATCTGTACCATTGATTAAATCAATGGCCAGAAATGATACCGAAGGGATGCAATGGTTAAGAAGTAACCACCCTTCTCCTATATAAGGAAGGCAAGTCCGTCCCTTTGCAGGCACGCCAGGGCTTCCTTCTACACCCTGAAACACAAAGAATCCCGAGAAAAAAATACAGAGAGTTGGTCGGATTCCCAATCCAAGACCCATGGTGGTGTGAAGGCCATAAAGAGACAGTTTTGGGGCAGATCAGGGGGAAGTTGAGAACGACCCTCTGAACGGTTTTGATCATTGTTAACAACACCCAAAGCCTTATCTGGAGCCTGTGAACACACGCAAATGGTGAGGAAAGGAGGGAGTTGGCCGGAATCCATTCCCAAGGGCCAATGCAGCCTTAAAGGGAGATTGGTGTGGAAAGCAGTTTCATGGGAAACAAAGAGGGAAGTGATGCACGACCTTTGGATGGTGATTGATCATGGATGATCATGTCTAAGGCTTCCCCTGTGTCTTGGGAACACACGCAATTGGTTAGGAGAGAAGGGGGAAGGCTTGACTCCACTTTCAAAGGCATGAACAGCCTTGAAGATGGATGCAATATAGAAACTGGTTTCATGGAAGTTCCATGGAAGGAGGGATGGGCACGAACAATGGTTAGATCTTATCAATACTGGGAGTATGTGATAAGGTTTTGATGAAGGCGTGCTAGGAGGAGCCTGGACGCCCCTGATGAGGTAACAGGTGGGGACTGCAGACCATTTGACATAGTCTGGTACACTATGGGCAGATCTGGTCCTGCAGTTACACCTTACTCTGTTTTATGGTTATTAATACTATTATTCCTTCTTCTTATGATTGAGATTGATGATTAGACATAGTAGCACTGAACCATGGCTTGGCCGGTTCAGAAGAACCCTCCATGGCCTTGGTTTGGCAGCTAAGTCTGGATCTCCTACTTCCTGATGGATTTATGGCGATCTGACTTTGGAGTCCTCTTAGTGGTGAATTATCATGAATTAGCATGGTATTTGGGGATTTTTATCTGATTCATTTAGAGATGGTCCCTTGGGCCGGTTCAGCTGATCTTGGCCGATATCTATGGGATGGAGGCCGGTTCTGGGAAATCTGATTGGACCATTCTCTTAGTTATGATTTATCATGAATTGTCATGAATTTTAATTGATTTTTGGAGCAGGTTTGCTTGGGGTCGAAATTGCACCTGAGGGCATATTGGGGTCAGATCCTTGTGTTAGGATATCTGATCATATGTTTGTGTGCTGGAACATATTGTCACTTATGATATTGATCATAAGTAATTGCTGGTTATCAACCTTGGTGTTGGTAAGGCAGGCCGTGTGTGATCTGATCATGGGCAAGGATGGACGACCTGATCCTTGGATGATGGATCAAGGTGTCTGATCTGATTGGTCGAAGGATGCACCGGTGGTAAGAGCAACACTAATCAGGTTCAGTGGGACATGGTTCCATGACTGATTAGGAAGTATGAAGACTCATCAGTTCTGAGTCATGTGGGGTGGTTGGTTGATTGACTCAGGATCTGATGGGTATTGTTAGTCCATGAGCTGGACTTGGTATCATAAGTTGATAAGGCAAAAGGATGTGGGACAGTGCATGAGCCGGTAAGGGCCAGATGCATGTCCTTAGCTGTTTGAAGACTTCTCAAGGGTTACTTATGTCTATGGGAATGGTTGGCTGAATAACTAAGTACCTAAGGGAGTTGTTTTGTGTGTCTAAAGGAGCTGGACGCAGTATATGGCAGCTGGCCATAGCTCGGTCCTAGCTCAGTTCAAGTGTGACAGCTCGATCAGCTGGTTTATGAGTTCATTCAGCTAGAGTAGCTGGGCCGATGAGCTAACAAGCTCCGTGGGTGTGGCAAAGGTATGATCTAGCAATGTTGCATAGATCTAGATAGAATGGTTAGGGGAATGGAACCTCAGATTTGTATGCCTTGATTTGGGTTCGGGATTGACCTTGGAGCTAGCTGGTAGTTGAGTATACTAACCATTACCCGAGGTGATTCGACCAGACAAGTATTATATTGGTTATAGACCAATGGTTAAGTAGATACTATTCCGCTGTGCATAAGTTGAAAGGATCTAGCTAGGGAATGACTAAGGTAGTCTTGAGCTAGGATCTGAGTTAGCCCTCGCCAATGGGCGATATTTTAAATAAAGGGCAAAATTTTTAGAGGTTTGGTCCGGGTATGGACTGAGCGACGTGAGGCATCGACCGCGGCTAGTCGGCCGGGATCGGGTCTTACAAGTTGGTATCAGAGTATGCTTGATCCAGTTACGGACAGTGCTCAAGGATGTTGAGTTCCAAACAAAAATTATTTCTGAAAACTATGATGACTTGGAACCTTAGCTGTGGTGAGCCAAGCGAGAGTTGAGGTAAGATTGGTTTCATGCTTGTGAACGGGGAAGTTCCAAGATGAGCCGGCTTAGCCAAGATACACTCTTCCATGGCAAGACCCTGAAAACATAAAGGTTAGTTTATCTAGTTAATTGGGAATAGTAGACGGATTGGATGATGGACGCAATGCAAGATCTTTGTATGGACGACCTGGACAAGGGAAGTAACATGGACCCGAGAGTGGCTTAGGTTGAAAGAAACGTGCAGCACTCTCTTGGAGGTAAATGTTATCCCTTGGTGGCCGTTCAAAACAAGTGAGCATATGCAATGTTCATGTTAGTCTAAGGGAGACGCTACATGGCTAGTACATGAGTGGGCTTGTGATCAGATGGATCAGCTTGGACTCAGTGTAAGTCAAGGTAGGATTCCTTAAGATTAAGTGAATGGAATGGATCAATTCCAAGAGGAATTGGAAACACGATGTTAAGTATCTTAGTATGATGAGGATTGAGGTATACTATAAACACTTTTGTGAATGGTATGGGACGTTCACAGATGTGTGATGCTTTGGAGAATGTTATGGGACATTTTCCAAATGTGTGATCAAACCAAGATCCTACTCATCTAAGTACTTAATGATCGGTGGTGTGGAAACACACGTACTTTTCGATACTGGAACTGCACATAGTGTTGTGAGTCCAGGAATGATTGGAAAAGGTTTGTTCCAGTATGGAACATGGGATGGTCCTGAACGAGTGAGTGCGGCCGGAGGGCAAGTTATTAACCCACTCGGTCTGGTTAAGGACATCCCTGTGGTGATCTTGGATAAGCCGATGCCTATAGATCTGATTGTTGTCCCCCTCAAGCATCATGAAGTGATCTTGGGCATGGACTGGTTGGGAAAGTATCGGGCAACTCTAGATTTTCACCGGGGAAGGGTGCAACTTGAGAACGAGTTTGGACCCCCGATTAAGTACCAAGGAATCAAGCCAACCTCTTGTAGTTTGGTGGTTTCAGCAGTCCAAATAGAACGGATGCTTGGAAATGGTTGTGAGGCCTTTTTGGCTACCATTTACACTGATGAGGTTGTAGGGGCCTGTGACCCTGAGGGTATACCGTTGGTTCGGGAATTTCAGGATGTCTTTGGGGCACTACAGGGCATTCCCCCTGATAGGGCTGACCCATTCATCATTGAATTGGAACCTGGAACGGCCCCATTATCTAAAAATCCATATAGAATGGCACCAGCTCAGATGGCAGAGCTGAAGAAGCAACTTGAGGAGTTGCTTGAGAAGGGGTTCATACGCCCTAGTGTATCACCTTGGGGAGCACCAGTCCTATTTGTTAAGAAAAAGGATGGTAGCTTTAGGTTGTGCATTGATGATAGGGGTTTGAACAGGGTGACTGGGAAAAACAAGTACCCTTTACCCAGGATTGATGAATTGCTGGAATCATAAACCTTATTGTCCAGGAAGGACTTAAGGGAACAGAACAATCTGTTAGGACTCATGGTAGAGTGACCAGCCTAAAGATTGGAACATGTTCGCTAGGACTTGGCTGGTGCATCGAGTGGCTTGGAGATTGGTTGAATCTACTAAGACTTGAGTACTCAGTATGTTCCTAGGTACTGAATTTGATCTGGTCATGGAACTAGAGCGTTCTACATGGACTTGGTGTCTACTACGAACGCAACCTGGAGAGTTGGGTCAGTGACACAAGTCATGTCTTTGTATGGGTGCTTGATGGACCACTTGATAAGATTTTGGGTTAAATATCTATCAAGTGGGGGAGACTTGTTGTGTATATGATGACCAAGAGGTGGTCAGTGAGAAGGAACAAGGTGGGAGATGCAATGAATTGATTAGAAAGAACCAATCGAGCATGCTCCATGTTCCGGGTACAAAGGAGTTCGGATGGAACCTTTGTCATGAGACAAGAGGTTAACACCACTGGATTCGAGGACGAATCCTTCGTAAGTGGGGGAGACTTGTCATGTCCCCGATCCTGGATAGGATCGTCCGTACGGACTGCGGTGCGAGGAAACGCACCATTCAGGTCATATGACCTAAATACAAGTATATCATGGCCTGAAGGTAAGGTTAAGGGCATCAGGGAGCTAAGGCATAGCTAATCCAAGAAGGAGACAAGCTCAAAGGAGCTGGACAAGGGAGCTGGTAGCTGGACAAGATCCAGGTGAAGCTCGATGAAGTGAGTGATCAGAATGGATCATGGGAAAACTAAGTCTAGGTCTGGAAATTGACCAAGGGACTTAGAAGGATTGAAGAAGATAAAGGAAGCAAGCTGGACACAGTGTATAACAGCTGGGCGATGCAGTAAGCAAGCTCGATCAGCTAGGTGAAGTGTAGTGCAGCTCGGTGTAGCTCACTGAAGTGTAGGTCAGCTCCCTGAGCTGGATGGTCTAGCTCACTCAGCTGTATCAGCTGGGGATCAGCTCAACTCAGCTGGACTGAGTGTTCGAGTCTTGGGCAGTTGGTTCGGGTCGGGACAGTGACCAGGCTATAGATTAGGGAATGAATTGATTCTATTAGAATAGGAGATTACAATATATATAGTGTACAAGAGATGTCTAGGTGTTAAGTATTTACTAATCTACCCTTATATACACTTAGTCTCTACACTCCCCCTCAAGATGGAGGGGGTTTGGTCACTCCAATCTTGGGTATTAATTCATTGTAGCGGATGCGAGATAGAGGCTTCGTCAGTGCATCTGCCAATTGATCCCGAGTTGAGACATGGGCAACCCGGAGAGCCCCTGACTGGACGTTTTGCCGTACAAAGTGAAAGTCCAACGCCAAGTGTTTCAAACGAGAATGAAAAACCGGGTTCGCACTCAGATATATGGCGCCCACATTATCACAATAGATGACTGGTGTCGAGGGAAGGGTGACGCCAAGTTCAGTTAACAGTGAGCACACCCAGCTGAGTTCCGCAGCAGTATTAGCTACAGAACGATACTCTGCTTCTGTCGATGATCTCGCAACTCCTGTCTGTTTCTTAGAAGTCCACGCCACCGGAGTGGTGCCAAGATACACAATGAATGCATTTGTGGACACAAAATCGTCAACATCACCCACCCAATCGGCATCGGAGAAGGCATGAAGGGAGATAGGAGAGCGAGAAGAGAGGAAGATCCCATGAGACTGTGTGCCAGCAAGATACCGTAAGACTCGCTTGACTGCTTGCCAATGATCGTCAGTTGGACGATGCATGAACTGAGATAATCTGTTGACGCTGTAAGCAATGTCGGGCCTTGTAAACACCAAATATTGGAGACTCCCAACCACCTTCCGATACTCATGAGGATCAGGAAGTGGAGTTCCGGATGTTAGACACAGTTTCGGTGAGGTTGCCATTGGAGTGGAGACCGGTTTTGCTTCTAACATCTTTGTCTTCGCCAAGAGATCATATATATATTTCCGCTGCATCAAGTGGAGGCCGTGCTGCGTACGAGTAGCCTCAATGCCCAGAAAATATCGGATATCAGTGGGATCCTTGAGAGAGAAGCGAGCGGAGAGCACATGTATCACACCATCAAGTAGAGCAGGACTGCTGCCGGTGACGATGATATCGTCGACGTATACCAATATGTAGACGATGTCAGCTCCATTGATGTAGATGAAAGCAGAGGTATCAGCGAGTGAGTTGTGGCAGCCCATCTCTGTAAGGAAAGTCTTGAGTTCTTGGTACCATGCCCGAGGAGCCTGTTTGAGGCCGTATAACGCTTTCTTGAGCCGACAAACGTGATGTGGATGATCAGCATCAACAAAACCTGGAGGCTGAGAAACATAAACTTCATCAGTAAGTGTTCCTTGTAAGAAGGCATTATTGACATCAAGCTGTTTTATTTTCCAGCCGCGAGTAACTGCTAACTGCAAGACTAGACGAATTGTGAGTGATTTCACCACCGGACTAAAAGTCTCAGCATAATCGATCCCATACTCTTGACGATCACCACGAGCAACCCAACGTGATTTGTACCTGTCAAGTTGACCATTAGGCAAATATTTAATAGTATGGATCCATTTTGTCGCAATCACGTTTTGCGATGGGTGCGACGGAACCAACTCAAACGTGTGGTTACGAAGTTGAGCATTATACTCATCGCCCATGGAACTGCACCACTTCGGATCTCGCATAGCCTGAGCCAGGGTTGTTGGTATGGTGGGTTTGGTTTCAGTGGGTGTGGCGATCAGGGTTAGCTTTTTAGCAGGTTTGGTAATGTTGTTTTTGGCTCGGGTCCGCATAGGATGGTTATTTGTAACTGGTGGAGGAGATGGTGGTGGTTGCGATGAAGTAGATGATGAGCTGGATGGTTGTGTGGGTTGTGTTTGGATTGGTGATGGTGGAGCTGGGTTCGGGGAAAGGTTTGTGTTTGGAGTCTCCGTTTGTACCTGCGCAGAACTAGATAATGACTCATTTGAATTAATTTCTAACCCATTAACATTAACCTGTTCTTGAGAAACAGAGTGTGCCGGTGAAGGCATCGCTTGATGCGAGTGGTGAGGATCCTGGCTCGGGGGTGGTGGAGGCGATGGCGGAGGGGAAGCATGTACGAGTGGGGGCTGAGCAACCGGAATATGAACTGGCGGTGTGTAGGAAGGTGAGACATCTTCTTCTTGACTGGGCGCCGCCTTTGGTGGTTTGTATGGGAAAGTCGTCTCAACGAACTGCACATGGCGAGATGTGTAAATTCTTCCAGTATCAAGGTGTAAGCAGAGATACGCACTTTGCGTAAGTGAGTAACCAAGGAAGACACACGGCAAGGAGCGATTGTCAAGCTTGTGTTGAGTATAAGGCCGCAACCACGGAAAGCACAAGCAGCCGAATACTCGGAGCTTTAGATAGTTTGGTGGCTTCTGAAAGAGCTTCTGATATGGAGAGTTGTTGTCGATGACAGGTGATGGAAGTCGGTTGATCAGATACACGGCTGTGGCAAAGGCGTACGTCCAATATGAAGGCGGTAGAGAGGCTTGGTGAAGGAGAGTTAAGCCGGTTTCCACAATGTGTCGATGCTTGCGCTCTGCCATTCCATTGTGTTCAGGCGTATGGGGAGGTGATGTCAGGTTGGAGATTCCGTGAGAGGACAGGATGGAGCGCAATGCAATGAACTCTCCGCCATTATCGGAAAAGAGCGTCCGTATCTTAGTACCAAAGTAGTTCTCGGCCAAGGCCTTGAAAGCGATAAACGTTTCTTTCACTTGAGATTTCTGCTTAAGAGGGTAGAACCATGTGTATCTGGTATAACGATCAACAAAGATAAGGTAATATTTGAACTGATCAATAGAAAGGATTGGAGAAGTCCAAACATCTGTGTATAAGTATTCAAGAGGCTGTTTTGAGGTAATTGTGTTTGAGTAAAAGGACAGCTTATGACTTTTATTAATGAAACAATGGGAACAAGGGGATTGTTTTTGAGAAGGTGAAACTGGTAAAGAAAAAGCTGAAACAATAGATTGCGTAATAAAAGAAGATGGATGTCCCAAACGGGAATGCCATGAAGAGAGAGACGTTTTTGGAGTGGGTGCTGCGAACAAGGAGATGGTGTTGGGTGCGGTTACAGGCCACTCGTACAGCTCGTCTCTAGTTCTGCCTTGGAGTAATCGGACCCCCGTGCTGAGATCCTTCACCTGAAAATGGGCAGGAAAGAATTCAACCGAGACATTATTAGTATTGCACAAGCGATAAACAGAGATAAGGTTTTTGTGTAAGTCAGGGACATATAGGATATCATTTAAAGTAAATTTGCGGGAAGGAGTATGAAGTGAAGTGGAACCAGTATGCGAGATCGAAAGGCCAAAGCCATCCGCGATTGTTACTTCTTCACCTCCAGTATAGGGTTGATGAAGTGCCAAGTTACTCAGGTCTGTGGTCAGATGATGAGTTGCACTGCTGTCGAGGATCCAGTTATTGGGATTGTACGCTGATGCCGTTGCGATGTTAGCGCGGGGTTGCCACGAGGTAGGGGCTGGAGAGAACGATCGCTGATTGTTGTTGTAGGAGCCCTGCAGGTTTTGTAGCTGATGACAACGTCTCGCGCTATGCCCATGAACGCCACAGAGTTGGCAGCGCCCTTTGTATCCTCGGCCACCTTGATCAGGACGCGGTGTGAATTGAGATTGTTGCCACGTTTGTTGATTCTTGTTGTTGTTACGCGACTGTCCTTGATAGGAGTTGCGATTGCCATTATTGTTGGAAGAACCACCAAAGTTAGCAGCGTTTGCGGTAATGGGAAGAACCGTTGTGGCAGGTTGCTTGGCTTGGAGTTTCACCTCAAAGTTCAGAAGTTTCTCATGGATTTCAGTTAGAGAAGGAGTATTATCGCGGCTCTCAATCTGATCTACCACTTGCTTGTACTCCTCAGGTAAGCCCTCGATAACATAATCAACTTGATCTTCAAGTTCAATTGCCTTGCCGAGCAAGGCTAACTGATCAAACCTCGTAGTAAACCCTTGAAGATAGGCATCGATAGTCATGGTTCCCTTGGTCCATGTCTTGAGTTGCTGACGTACTTGTTTGACATGACCACGACTGGGCTTCGCATAGGTTGCAGCTAGAGTCTCCCAGATCTGCGCCGAAGTCGTCGTGGTGGAGAGGATAGGTTGAATCGTGACGGTAATAGCACCAAGTAAGGCGCTGTAAATGAGCCTGTCCTGTCGTTTCCACAAGGCGTAGGCAGGGTTCACCGAGATTTCATCATCGGTCGTGAGTGTCGGGGTAGGGACGACTGTGGATCCATCGATAAATCCAGCTAGATCGTATCCATCGAGGAGTGCATGGACCTGGCGGCTCCACATGAGGAAGTTAGACGCCGTGAGTTTAGTCACGTTGTTCATGTTGACGTTAAAGAGTCCGGATTGAGTCGGAATCAACACAGTTTCATTCGTAGATCTTGGTGTAGAAGACATGTTTTTGAATGAAAGAGCCGGCGGCTAAAAAAAAATTTTAATGGTTTAGGTATCGTTAAGCTCTGATACCATATAGATTAGGGAATGAATTGATTCTATTAGAATAGGAGATTACAATATATATAGTGTACAAGAGATGTCTAGGTCTTAAGTATTTACTAATCTACCCTTATATACACTTAGTCTCTACACAGGCCATGTGGATGACCCATGTGTACCAATAGGCTGGAGGGCTCTTGTGGTTGGGTCATGGGCGTGGGCAATCAGTCTGGGCCTTGTTTTGACTTGTCCAGGAGTGGTTTGGCAGTTCCAGGGCGTGTGGTAACTGCCATAGGCGAAAGGGCGCAATCTGTACCATTGATTAAATCAATGGCCAGAAATGATACCGAAGGGATGCAATGGTTAAGAAGTAACCACCCTTCTCCTATATAAGGAAGGCAAGTCCGTGCATTTGCAGGCACGCCAGGGCTTCCTTCTACACCCTGAAACACAAAGAATCCAGAGAAAAAAATACAGAGAGTTGGTCGGATTCCCAATCCAAGACCCATGGTGGTGTGAAGGCCATAAAGAGAAGTTTTGGGGTAGATCAAGGGGGAAGTTGAGAACGTCCCTCTGAACGGTTTTGATCATTGTTAACAACACCCAAAGCCTTATCTGGAGCCTGTGAACACACGAAAATGGTGAGGAAAGGAGGGAGTTGGCCGGAATCCATTCCCAAGGGCCAATGCAGCCTTAAAGGGAGATTGGTGTGGAAAGCAGTTTCATGGGAAACAAAGAGGGAAGTGATGCACGACCTTTGGATGGTGATTGATCATGGATGATCCTGTCAAAGGCTTCCCCTGTGTCTTGGGAACACACGCAATTGGTTAGGAGAGAAGGGGGAAGGCTTGACTCCACTCTCAAAGGCATGAACAGCCTTGAAGATGGATGCAGTATAGAAACTGGTTTCATGGAAGTTCCATGGAAGGAGGGATGGGCACGAACCATGGTTAGATCTTATCAATGCTGGGAGTATGTGATAAGGGTTTGATGAAGGGTGCTAGGAGGTGCATGGACGCCCCTGATGAGGTAACAGGTGGGGACTGCAGACCATTTGACATAGTCTGGTACATTATGGGCAGATCTGGTCCTGCAGTTACACCTTACTCTGTTTTATGGTTATTAATCATATTATTCATTCTTCTTATGATTGAGATTGATGATTAGACATAGTAGCACTGAACCATGGCTTGGCCGGTTCAGAAGAACCCTCCATGGCCTTGGTGTGGCAGCTAAGTCTGGATCCCCTACTTCTTGATGGATTTATGGCGATCTGACTTTGGAATCCTCTTAGTGGTGAATTATCATGATTTATCATGGTATTTGGGGATTTTTATCTGATTGATTTAGAGATGGTCCCTTGGGCCGGTTCGGCTTATCTTGGCCGAGATCTATGGGATGGAGGCCGGTTCTGGGAAATCTGATTGGACCATTCTCTTAGTTATGATTTATCATGAATTGTCAGGAATTTTAATTGATTTTTGGAGCAGGTTTGCTTGGGGTCGAAATTGCACCTGAGGGCATATTGGGGTCAGATCCTTGTGTTAGGATATCTGATCATATGTTTGTGTGCTGGAACATATTGTCACTTATGATATTGATCATAAGGAATTGCTGGTTATCAACCTTGGTGTTGGTAAGGCAGGCCGTGTGTGATCTGATCATGGGCAAGGATGGACGATCTGATCCTTGGATGATGGATCAAGGTGTCTGATCTGATTGGTCGAAGGATGCACCGTTGATAAGAGCAACACTAATCAGGTTCAGTGGGACATGGTTCCATGACTGATTAGGAAGTATGAAGACTCATCAGTTCTGAGTCATGTGGGGTGGTTGGTTGATTGACTCAGGAGCTGATGGGTATTGTTAGTCCATGAGCTGGACTTGGTATCATAAGTTGATAAGGCAAAAGGATGTCGGACAGTGCATGAGCCGGTAAGGGCCAGATGCATGTCCTTAGCTGTTTGAAGACTTCTCAAGGGTTACTTAAGTCTGTGGGGATGGTTGGACATGACTGTTTTGTGTGTGTAAAGGAGCTGGACGCTGTATATGGCAGCTGGCCATAGCTCGGTCCTAGCTCAGTTCGAGTGTGACAGCTCGATCAGCTAGTTTATGAGTTCATTCAGCTAGAGTAGCTGGGCCGATGAGCTAACAAGCTCCGTGGGTGTGGCAAAGGTATGATCTAGCAATGTTGCATAGATCTAGATAGAATGGTTAGGGGAATGGAACCTCAGATTTGTATGCCTTGATTTGGGTTCGGGATTGACCTTGGAGCTAGCTGGTAGTTGAGTATACTAACCATTAGCCAAGGTGATTCTACAAGACAAGTATTATATTGGTTATAGACCAATGGTTAAGTAGATACTATTCCGCTGTGCATAAGTTGAAAAGATCTAGCTAGGGTATGACTAAGGTAGTCTTGAGCTAGGATCTGAGTTAGCCCTCGCCAATGGGCGATATTTTAAATAAAGGGCAAAATTTTTAGAGGTTCGGTCCGGGTATGGACTGAGCGACGTGAGGCATCGACCGCGGCCTAGTCGGCCGGGATCGGGTCTTATACGAACAGTCCACGTGAAGGGCCAGCGTGCTGAGTCCAAGGACCAATGTGCTGATATGTGTACTGATGGACAGCCACGGACGTCCTGTGTGTGCTGACGGATACACACGGACACACACGGACAGCAACGGACGTCCTGTGTGTGCTGACGGACGGCCACGAACGTCCTGTGTGTGCTAGCGGACACACACGGACGTCCTGTGTGTACTGAACAGACAGCCCACGTGGACCAAAATCACCCAAACCGTCCACGAGAAGGGCCAGCATGCTGAGTCCAAGGACCAACGTGATGATATGTGTACTGATGGACCGCCACAGACGTCCTGTGTGTGCTGACGAATACAGACGGACACACACGGACAGCCACAGATGTCCTGTGTATGCTTGCGGATACCCACGGACGTCCTGTGTGTACTGAACAGACAGCCCACGTGGGCCAAAATCACCCGAACAGTCCATGGGAAGGGTCAGCGTGCTGAGTCCAGGGACCAACGTGCTGATATATGTACTGATGGACAGCCACAGACGTCCTGTGTGTGCTGACGGACACACTCGGACACACACTGACGTCCTGTGTGTGCTGACAGACACACACGGACGTCCTGTGTGTGCTGACAGACACCCACAGACGTCCTGTGCGTACTGAACAGACAGCCCACATGTGCCAAAATCACCCAAACAGTCCACGGGAAGGGTCAACGTGCAGAGTCCAAGGGCCAACGTGCTGATATGTGTACTGATGGACAGCCACGGACGTTCTGTGTGTGCTGACGGACACACACGGACACACACAGACACACACGGACAGCCACAGACGCCCTGTGTGTGCTGACGGACACCCACAGACGTCCTGTGTGTGCTGACGGACACCCACATACGTCCTGTGTGTACTGAACGGACAGCCCACGTGGGCCAAAATCACCCAAACAGTCCACGGGAAGGAGCAGTGTGCTGAGTCCAAAGACCAGCGTGCTGATATGTGTTCAGATGGACAGCCCCGGACGTCATGCGTGTGCTAACGGACAGCCACAGACAGCCACGGACGTCCTGTCTGTGCTGGCGGACACCCATGGACGTCCTGTGTATACTGAACAGACAGCCCACGTGGGCCAAAATCATCCGAACAGTCCACAGGGAAGGGTCAGCGTGCTGAGTCCAAGGACCAACGTGCTGATATGTGTACTGATGGATAGCCACAGACGTCCTGTGTGTGTTGACGGACACACACGGACACACACGAAGAGCAGCCACGGACGGACGTCCTGTGTCATGTGAGTACTGAACAGACAGCACACGTGGGCCAAAATCACCCGAACAGTCCACGGGAAGGAGCAGTGTGCTGAGTCCAAAGACCAGCGTGCTGATGTGTACTGATGGACAGCCACAGACGTCATGTGTGTGCTGACGGACACACACGGACACACACGAACAGCCACGGACGTCCTGTGTGTGCTGACGGACAGACACGGACAGCCACAGACGTCATGTCTGTGCTGGCGGACACCCACAGACGTTCTGTGTGTACTGAACAGACAGCCCACATGGGCCAAAATCACCCGAACAGTCCACGTGAAGGGCCAGCATGCTGAGTCCAAAGACCAACGTGCTGATATGCGTACTGATGGATAGCCACAGATGTCCTGTGTGTGCTGACGGACACACACGGACACACACAGACAGCCACAGACGTCCTGTGTGTGCTGACGGACATACACAGACATCCTGTATGTGCTGACGGACACCCACGGACGTCCTGTATGTGCTGACGGACACCCACAGACGTCCTGTGTGTACTGAACAGACAGCCCACGTGGGCCAAAATCACCCGAACAGTCTGCAGGATGGGTCAGCGTGCTGAGTCCAAGGACCAACGTGCTGATATGTGTACTGATGGACAGCCACAGACGTTCTGTGTGTGCTGACGGACACACACGGACACACATTGACACACACGGACAGCCACGGACGTCCTGTGTGTGCTGACGGACACCCACAGACGTCCTGTGTGTGCTGACGGACACCCACAGATGTCCTGTGTCTACTGAACAGACAGCTCATGTGGGCAAAAATCACCCGAACAGTCCACGGGAAGGAGCAACGTGCTGAGTCCAAGAACCAGCGTGCTGGTATGTGTACTAATGGACAGCCACATACGTCCTGTGTTGTTACAGGCTGGAAATCAGGGTGGGCAAGATGGATGATGGAAGCTTGGATGGGTCGACCAAAGAGATGATCGGATGGGTGATATGATGGAATGCAAGTTATGAACTTGAAAACAAATGCAAAAACAAATGAGATATGATTTCTAATATGATAAAACAAGATAAATCAAGATAGATAGGATGGAATTAGGCTGCTGGTCTTGAGACACTCTCAGCCTAATCAGTTGATGATTGATGTGGATTGAGATGGTGCTTTGATTGCTGGACTGATGTCTCTCTCAAGCTTGGCAAACGACTTGGAATGGAAGGATGGGGGATTGAGGACGCCACAAGACTGTATGGAAAGGAGCCTTGATAAGTCAAGGTGCTTTGGAGTTGCTTCACACAAACTCAAGAGACTTAGAACAATAGTTTTAAGAAAACTAGAAAATTGAATATTTCATATAACTTTCAAAGTGGGGTGCTTTACAATGAAACAAAGACTAGAGCTTTATAGGCTCGACCAAGGACTCTCTAAAAGTCTGAAAATGAACTAAGGAAAGAAAATAAATCGAAATAAAATGCTTGGAGTCAATGGCTTTGATGGCTCCATGAGAACTAGCCATTAGCTTGATTTGTGCCTTCAAAAGGGAATCTTGGATGATCTTGTATCTGGACAGACGTCCTGTGTGTGCTGACGGACACCCACGGATGTCCTGTTTGTGCTGACGGACACACACGGACACACACGGACAGCAACGGACGTCCTGTTTGTGCTGACGGACACCCACGGATGTCCTGTGTGTGCTGACGGACACACACGGACACACACGGACAGCCATGGACGTCATGTGTGTGCTGACAGACAGCCACAGACAGCCACGGTGCCTGTGTGTGCTGGCGGACACCCACGGACGTCCTGTATGTACTGAACAGACAGCCCACGTGGGCCAAAATCACCCGAACAGTCCACGGGAAGGGTCAGCGTGCTGAGTCAAAGGACCAACGTGCTGATATGTGTACTGATGGACAGCCCTGGACGTCATGTGTGTCCTGACGGACACACACAGACACACACGTGTACTGATGGACAGCCATGGACGTCATGTGTGTCCTGACGGACACACACAGACACACACGGACACATACGGACATCCTGTGTGTGCTGACGGACAGCCACGGACATCATGTGTGTGCTGACGGACAGCCACAGACAGCCACAGACGTCTTGTGTGTGCTGGTGGACACCCACAGACGTCCTGTGTGTACTGAACAAACAGGCCACCTGATAGAACCAAAATAAAGATCACTCTTCGGTAAGGTTGATATGAACTCAGATCCGAGAGGATTGAGAACTGATGGATCGAGGGGTGACACTAAGGGTTGCGGAATAGCCCAAAGATACTACCAGACTTCGATCGTTGCCGGATGTGACGCACCGGTCCAACAAAAGAAGGATCGAAACTTGGAGATAACCTCACCAAGAAACTAAGAACAAGTTCTACAAAGAACAAAGAGTTTTAACTCAACAAAAGGGGAAAACAATCTGTCTTATTTCGTGGCTCTAAGGCCTTATTTATAGGATTACAAGTTGTAGAAATCCAAAGAAGAATGTGCTAAAAACAAGACATAGAAACTAGAAATGAAGACTTTGACTAAAGACCGAAATTAATGATTTTTGTTGAATTCTTTTTCGCATGCACGACCAAGACTTCCTTGCTGACTCCCTCTTGGTATTCTTGATGAGAATGTGCTTGAAATGGACTGAGGAAAGAGCTGGTCGAATTTGGAAAGAAACAATCCCATAATGAACTTTTTATGAACTTTTCTTTGGGCTGAAAAGGCCCATTTCGCCCAGCAGCTGAACCAGCTCCATCTTCAGTGTTACTTGGCTCATTCAGTTCCAAGCTAGTGTCATTTAGCTCACTCAGCTCATCCAGCTCCAAAGTAGTGTCACTTAGCTCACTCAGCTCATCTAGCTCGCCAAAGTAAGTGTCACCTCGTCCAGCTCGTCCAAAGTGGATTCTAGCTCGACCAGATGTCTTCAAATGTGAAGTTGGACGGGAAAGATAAGCCCCAGTATGGTCAGATCGGTCATCTGGCCATGGTTCCAGCCAAAGCTCATTTCCGGACGTATGCGGGACGGTCCAGTACACTGCACGGTCAGTCTGTCCGGTACGGTGAAAAACATGAACCTCGGTTGAAATGTTCAGAACGTTCTGATCTCCAGGCTGGTTCAGCTCCATGTACTGATCCGTGGACCGCGGTCTATCATTCCCTCCCTCTTCAAAAGGATTTGTCCTCAAATCCAAAGTACCTATATCAAAAAGAGATGAATCAGATACAAAGGAATTAAAATTCATGGAAAATTCAGGGAATGAAAAATATGGACAGAAACTTCCTTGGAGTTTTGAAGTCATTTTCATCAAGGAATTCCAAGTACTTTGGCGTCCATTGGTGCTTGCTCTGCTTATAAACTGATCATGCTTATCCTGTTTATTCAAAGCAACTAGAGAAACCACATCAAATCTGCCAAAGAAATAATCAAAGGGTTTCTCTATCCTTAAGACATCAAAATCAGGATCCAAGCCCTTAGGATAATCATCAAGGACGTGGGCAAGCATTAAGCAAGTAATCTGGTTGCCAAAAATCGATTTATCAATCTCAAAATCAGGCCAAAGTGAGAAACTGTTATGGAAAGAAAGAGACAATGCCAAATTTGAAAAATTATCATCATGAACGAAATCAAAAGAATTCTTTGGCCTAAGAAATTTTAGTTCATGCTCTTTCCTGCACCAAATCTCTTTCAAAGCACAGCTCAATGAAATCAATTCATGAAAAGGTTTGAGCAAAACGTTTTTCAACCAAGTAAGAATATGTTTTCTTTTTGAAATTCTCGGTTTCAAAACATTTTCATGAAGAGTAGAGGCAATCAACTCATGATCCTTACAGTGCTTTTGGTTTAGACAGGAGAATGACTGAGGAAACACCTTTGGTTCATGGAGGATCGGTTTTGGCTCAGGCCGATTCTTTCTGGGGCATGAATCTCCTTTAGAAATCTGGTACTCGCGGATAGATGGACTGAAGAACCTCCGGTTTGGAAAATTCATAACTTCTTCATCCGTGAAGCTTTGCATGCGATTCCAAGCCTCAGTGAATCCTTGATGAGTTGGCTTTCTTGTAAAATTGGATTCAAGACAAAAGGCCTTCGGACTGTTGAGATATCCTTCTTGGACTGAACCTCTGTCGCTGGCACCAAGGTAGCCGGTTTGAACAACAAAGCTTCTCCAAATGTGAGGTTGTTGGGCACGGACAATGCTTTCAATTCTTAGAAGCTGAACCTGTCTTTCCTGTATACTCAAAATAAACACTAAAAGACCAGGATCAAATGTGCAAGATAAATATTTGTTCAAATCACAAATCAAGATATCTTTTCCAAGAACAAATTGCACATTTTTCAGCCTGTCAAGGTGCTCATCAAAGTAGATATTACAGACAAGAATTTTATCAAGGTATGCAACAACAGTATTCATTTTCAAGATGGGCATATCCTTCCCAACATCTGAACACACAAGCTTAAGTTCAGTTTGAGAATCATTTATCAAAAGTTCAAGGCATTTTTCAAAGAATGTGTTGTAAACCAAAATATCATCAGAACTCAAGACAACACCATTATCACGAAATGATCTCAGAAAATACCAAGTCTTATCAGTTTCAAAACTTAAGAGATCAGGCTGCAAAACAGAACCACAAAATTCAAGATCACGAAAATCATTTTCAGTTTTAAGTGATTTCTGTTCCAGCAACTTCTGAATCAAAATTTCGTCCAAGGCATAAGAGGATGCAAACAATTCATCAGTGATCAGTACATGTCTAGAAGAACTCAGATCAAAGCCATTTCCTTTACAAACAAACAAATCAAGAGATTTTTCAGCACAAAAATCAGTTTGTTGCAAATCAAGATCAAATGGCCTTCCAAGAAGATGAAAACCTTTGTTATGTTCCAAGAACTGATCAAAGCTCAAAATAATTCCAGAAGTGATGCCATTGACATTTTGAAAACGTGATTGATCAAGACATTTATCAGGTTCAAAGATTTTTAAAGAATTAATCATGTTATCAAAAACATATTTTGAAACAAAAAAATCTTTCATCTTGTCAAGACCAAAACGAATTACATCATCAGTACTGACTTTCACAAACATGTCAGGCAGAGAATTAAGAGAAGAAGGTTCCTCACAGTGCTCTTGAAGATCCGGAGGTAAAGGGGCAGGAGTTGTGCCGGGATCAAAGCATAGATAATTCTCCATAGCAATGGATGTGATGCTTGTTGCTTCTTCATTAAAGACTGGACCTGGTTCGTCCTCCTCATCAAAGATAGGACCTAGATCATCATCCAAACATATCCTAGTGTCAAGACATGGGCACTGATGTGAAAAATCCAGTGGCTCTTCCTCAAAAACCTGTGGAGACAAAACAAGACTACTCGGAAGCTCCGGTTGCAAAACAGTTAGTTCTACAATAGCTTGTTCATTATCAAGATTAAACTCAGTTTCAAGAGAAGGAAGATCACAATCTTTTTCACAAAACATCAAGCTTTCAATTAGCTCTTCATCAGATTCATCAAAAATGGGTAGAGAATCTGAAAAATCTTTAAGTTCTTCAAAATGGTTTTCAGATTCACCTTGGGCTTTCTTACTGATGAACAAGGATGGCTCAGCTACTGGGGCACGTGTAGATGTGCTCTTCTTTTGGCTCTTGCTGAAGTCCTTAAGGGCTTTGTCCACTCCCTTCACAAGGTTATCACAAATTTGTTGGACATCAATTTGAAAGGGTTTCCTTTTTGGATCACCCACATCTCTGGTTGTTTTTCTCCTTACAGCTGGCTGTTCCTGCACACTAACAAACTCATCAAAATAATTCAAAGGATATTTAAAAGGAGTTTGAGAGTTAGAATTTCGTTGAGGCTTCTCCTTGTTACTTTTCCTTTGCAAACCAAACATCATAAACCTGGAAAATCTCAACACAAAAGTTAGTAGATAAAAACCTCACACTCTCAAGTGTTTGATCCTCACCCACACAAGTGTTTCTCTCAGATTTAGGTGATCACACACAAGTTTTTACTCAATGTTCTAAGAGAACAAATCAAAGAATCCCAATGGGCAAATCCAAGCAAACAAGGGAATTTTCTCAAGATAGAAAGATAAGAGATTTTTGATTTTTGAAATCCGTTTTAACCACCTCAAAGGCTGGATTTATCCTCAGCCAGCAGGCTTTCTCTTCCACCACCAATCCACAAAACAAACTTTGAACTTTTTTTTTTTTTTTTTTTTTGAATTAAATCGTAAATCTTTTTTTTTATATATATGGATGGTAATGAGGGGCCCAGATTTAAGAAAGGTAGAAGAAGAAGTGTTTGAAGAAGATGGAGAGATGAGAAGATGGAATGATAATAGAGTTACCGAGAGAGTGGCTCTGATACCACTTGATAGAACCAAAATAAGGATCACTCTTCGGTAAGGTTGATATGAACTCAGATCCGAGAGGATTGAGAACTGATGAATCAAGGGGTGACACTAAGGGTTGCGGAATAGCCCAAAGATACTACCAGACTTCGATCGTTGCCGGATGTGACGCACCGGTCCAACAAAAGAAGGATCGAAACTTGGAGATAACCTCACCAAGAAACTAAGAACAAGTTCTACAAAGAACAAAGAGTTTTAACTCAACAAAAGGGGAAAACAATCTGTCTTATTTCGTGGCTCTAAAGCCTTATTTATAGGATTACAAGTTGTAGAAATCCAAAGAAGAATGTGCTAAAAACAAGACATAGAAACTAGAAATGAAGACTTTGACTAAAGACCGAAATTAATGATTTTTGTTGAATTCTTTTTCCCATGCACGACCAAGACTTCCTTGCTGACTCCCTCTTGGTATTCTTGATGAGAATGTGCTTGAAATGGACTGAGGAAAGAGCTGGTCGAATTTGGAAAGAAACAATCCCATAATGAACTTTTTATGAACTTTTCTTTGGGCTGAAAAGGCCCATTTCGCCCAGCAGCTGAACCAGCTCCATCTTCAGTGTTACTTGGCTCATTCAGTTCCAAGCTAGTGTCATTTAGCTCACTCAGCTCATCCAGCTCCAAAGTAGTGTCACTTAGCTCACTCAGCTCATCTAGCTCGCCCAAGTTAGTGTCACCTCGTCCAGCTCGTCCAAAGTTGATTCTAGCTCGACCATATGTCTTCAAATGTGAAGTTGGACGGGAAAGACAAGCCCCAGTATGGTCAGATCGGTCATCTGTCCATGGTTCCAGCCAAAGCTCCTTTCCGGACGTATGCGGGACGGTCCAGTACACTGCACGGTCAGTCTGTCCAGTACGGTGAAAAACATGAACCTCGGTTGAAATGTTCAGAACGTTCTGATCTCCAGGCTGGTTCAGCTCCATGTACTGATCCGTGGACCGCGGTCTATCACCACGTGGGCCAAAATCACCCGAACAGTCCACGGGAAGGGCCAGCGTGCTGAGTCCAAGGACCAGCGTGCTGATATGTGTACTGATGGACAGCCACGGACGTCCTGTGTGTGCTGACGGATACACACGGACACACACGGACAGCCACGGACGTCCTGTGTGTGCTGACGAACGGCCACGAACGTCTTGTGCGTGCTGGCGGACACCCACGGACGTCTTGTGTGTACTGAACAGACAGCCCACGTGGACCAAAATCACCCAAACAGTCCACGGGAAGGGCCAGTGTGCTGAGTCCAAGGACCAACGTGATTATATGTGTACTGATGGACAGCCACGGACATCTTGTGTGTGCTGACGAACACAGACGGACACACACAGACAGCCACAGACGGCCTGTGTGTGCTGGCGGACACCCACGGACGTCCTGTGTATACTGAACAGACAGCCCACGTGGGCCAAAATCACCCGAACAGTCCACAGGAAGGGTCAGCGTGCTGAGTCCAAGGACCAACGTGCTGATATGTGTACTGATGGACAGCCACGGACGTTCTGTGTGTGCTGACGGACACACACGGACACACACGGAGAGCCACAGACGTCCTGTGTGTGCTGACGGACACCCACAGACGTCATGTGTGTGCTGACGGACACCCACAAACGTCGTGTGTGTACTGAACAGACAGCCCACTTGGGCCAAAATCACCCGAACAGTCCACGGGAAGGAGCATTGTGCTGAGTCCAGAGACCAGCGTGCTGATATGTGTTCTGATGGACAGCCACGGACGTCATGTGTGTGCTGACGGATACACACATACACACACGGACAGCCACGGACGTTGTAACACCCCGATCCGGCCGACACGGCCGTGGTCGAAGTCTTACGTCGCTCGGTCTACTTCCTAGCCGAACCTCTTAATTGTTGCCCTTTATTTATAATATCGCCTAAAGGCGAGGGCTAACTTAGATCTTAGCTAAAGACTTCCCTAGTCATTAGTAGCCTAGATTCTTTCAACAGTTATGCAGCGGATTATTCTCTAGTAAACCATTGGTCTAAAACCAATCTAACACTTGTCTGGTCGAATCACCTTAGCCTTGGTCAGTTTACTCAACTACCAATTAGCTTAAAGGTCAATCCTAAACCCAAACCAAGCCATACGATTCTGAGGTTCCATTCCCCTAAACCATTCTATCTAGATCTACATAAGTAAATGCTAGATCATACCTTTGCCACATCTATGGAGCTCATTAGCTCATTGGTCCTCCATTGACTCGAACTAATCATTCAACTCATTGAGTCTCTTATTGGTCTTTATCTTTGTCCCTGCATCAAACAGCTCCCTTTGGTACTTAGTCATTCAACCAACCATCCCCACAGACATGAGTAACCTTTGAGAAGTCTTCGAAAGGATAAGGGTATGCATCTGGCCTTTATCGGCTCATGCACACTCAAACATCCTCTTGCCTTATAGGCAATAGTACCCAATCCATATTCTGGACTGACAAATCTCATTAGATCCTAAGTCAATCAACCAACTATCCTCACATGACTTGGAACTGATGAGTCATCATCTGGCCTGACCGGCCTTGGGACTTAACCCAGACAACTGATATGATTTGTTTATATCAACCGATGTATTCCTTAATCAGATTAGTTCCGACACCTTGAACCATCATCCAGAGGTCAGGTCGTCCATACTCAACCATGATCATATCTTACACGGCTTTCCATTAAAAATCACACCTAGGCTTAGTACCTATGGTCAACGACACATAATACAAGCCATACACTTCGTCATGGCTCTTAGCCAATACCGAAGCTATCAACACCATGGTTGATATATAGAAGCATCACATCAATACTCTTACTCCAGAAACTTTACTATCCATACTAGTGCTCGGACATCGAACCATCGTCATGAAACATGATCCGACCACTAGACTTGATAAACCATAGTCTACTTAGCAGGTATTGATATAACCGGCCTTCCATTGCCATCATGTAGGTCTACTCCCTACATAAGGCATATGGCGCCTATCCTTCTCATCTGATCCAAACCAAAGCGTTGATCCTACCATAGAGTAAGGCCCAAGACCAAACCGGATTGCCTTGCAACCGATCAGACCTTGCTACACAACACTCTGGTTAAACGAACCGTCCGTCTGTTCGACTATGCAGCCGCGGACTGTCCACTTGGTTCGGCCTAAGCGTTAAACCAATGGCACCGTTTGGGAACTAGTACCCTTTGGACACTCGTGCCTCTTGGCAACTCATGACCCTTGCCATCTCGCACCCATTCAGATGCTCCAACCGTTCGACCTAACCGTCCGTATAGACTGTCTGGTCTGTGCGTGTGTCCGGCCTATGGCCAAAGGATCACGCCTTAACCTACCCAAGTCATGAACCATTGTGACTGCTCAGGGAAGGGTTGCAACCGTTCAGAACAGAACAGAACCGCCCCTATCCAATCGGATCACCTGAGGCCAGTCAGATCATGCGCGCGCCTAACTCATCGGTTATGGACCGCGACCGCATTACTCTACCAGAACCATGTGGGCTGGTAGAGTATGTGGGCTGTCTGTTCAGTACACACATGACATCCGTTGGTGTCCGTCAGCACACACAGGACGTCCGTGTGTGTCCGTCAGCAAACACATGACGTCTGTGGCTGTCCGTGTGTGCCAGTGTGTGTCCGTCAGCACACACAGGACGTCCGTGGCTGTCCATCAGTACACATATCAGCACGTTGGTCCTTGGACTCAGCACGCTGACCCTTCCCGTGGACTGTTCGGGTGATTTTGGCCCATGTGGGCTGTCTGTTCAGCACACACAGGACGTCCGTGGGTGTACGCCAGCAAGCACAGGACGTTTGTGGCTGTCTGTGGCTGTCGTTCAACACACACAGTACGTTTGTGGCTGTCTGGGTGTGTCCATCAGCACACACATGACGTCTGTGCCTGTCCATCAGTACACATATCAGCACGTTGGTCCTTTGACTCAGCACGCTGACCCTTCCCGTGGACTGTTCGGGTGATTTTGGCCGACGTGGTCTGTATGTTCAGTACAGACAGGACGTCCGTGGGTGGCCGCCAGCACAGAGAGGACGTCTGTGGCTGTCTGTGGCTGTCTGTCAGGACACACAGGATGTCCGTGGCTGTCCGTGTGTGTTTGTGTGTGTCCGTCAGCACACACATGACGTTTGTGGCTGTTCATTAGTACACATATCAGCACGTTGGTCCTTGGACTCGGCACGCTGACCCTTCCCGTGGACTGTTCGGGTGATTTTGGCCCACGTGGGCTGTCTGTTCAGTATACACAGGACGTCCGTGGTGTCCGCCAGCACATAGAGGACGTCCGTGGCTGTTTGTGGCTGTCCGTCAGCACACACAAGACGTCCATGGCTGTCCGTGTGTGTCTGTGTGTGTCCGTCAGCACACACATGACGTCTGTGGCTGTCCATCAGTACACATATCAGCACGCTGGTCTTTGGACTCAGCACGCTGCTCCTTCCCGTGGACTGTTTGGGTGATTTTGGCCCACGTGGGCTGTCTGTTCAATAGACACATGACGTCTGTGGGTGTCCGTCAGCACACACAAGACGTCTGTGGGGTGTCCGTCAGCACACACAAGACGCCTGTGGGTGTCCGTCAGCACACACAGGACGTCCGTGGCTGTCCATGTGTGTCCGTGTGTGTCCGTCAGCACACACAGAACGTCTATGGCTGTCCATCAGTACACATATCATCACGTTGGTCCTTGGACTCAGCACGCTGACCCTTCCTGTGGACTGTTCGGGTGATTTTGGCCCACGTGGGCTGTCTGTTCAGTACACACAGGACGTTCGTGGGTGTCCGTCAGCACACACACAGGACGTCTGTGGGTGTCCGTCAGCACAAACAGGACGTCCGTGTGTGTCCGTCACCACACACAGGATGTTTGTGGCTGTCTGTGTGTGTCTGTGTGTGTCCGTCAGCACACACAGGACGTCTGTGGCTGTCCATCAGTACACATATCAGCACATTGGTCCTTGGACTCAGCACGCTGGCCCTTCCCGTGGATTGTTCGGGTGATTTTGGCCCATGTGGGCCGTCTGTTCAGTACACATAGAACGTCTGTGGGTGTCCGCCAGCACAAACAGGACGTCTGTGGCTCTCTGTGGCTGTCTGTCAGCACACACATGACGTCCGTGGCTGTCCATGTGTGTTTGTGGGTGTCCGTCAGCACACACATGACGTCTGTGGCCGTCCATCAGTACACATATCAGCACGCTGGTCTTTGGACTCAGCACACTGCTACTTTCCGTGGACTGTTCGGGTGATTTTGGCCCACGTGGGCTGTCTGTTCAGTACCCACAGGACGTCCATGGGTGTCCGTCAGCACACAAAATCACCCGAACAGTCCACGGGAAGAACCAGCGTGCTGAGTCCAAGGAACAACGTGCTGATATGTGTACTGACGGACAGCAATGAACGTCCTGTGTGTGCTGGCGGACACCCACGGACGTCCTGTCTGTACTGAACAGACAGCCGACGTGGGCCAAAATCACCCAAACAGTCAACGGGAAGGGCCAGCGTGCTGAGTCAAAGGACCAACGTGGGACAGCCACGGACGTCCTGTGTGTGCTGACGGACACAAACGGACACACACGAACGTCCTGTGTGTGATGACGGACACACACGGATGTCCTCTGTGTGCTGACAAACACACACAGACGTCATGTGTGTACTGAACACACAGCCCACGTGGGCCAAAATCACCCGAACAGTCCACAGGAAGGGTCAGCTTGCTGAGTCCAAGGACCAGCGTGGTGAGTCCAAGGACCAGCGTGCTGATATGTGTTCTGATGGAAAGCCACGGATGTCCTGTGTGTGCTGACGGACACACACAGACACACACGGACAGCCACAGACGTCCTGTGTGCTGACGGACACACACAGACACACACGGACAGCCACGGACGTCCTGTGTGTGCTGACAGACAGCCACGGACAGCCACAGACGTCCTGTGTGTGCTGACGGACACCCACAAACGTCCTGTGTATACTGAACAGACAGCCCACGTGGGCCAAAATCACCCGAACTGTCCACAGGAAGGGTTAGCGTGCTGAGTCCATGGACCAACGTGATGATATGTGTACTGATGGACAGCTACGGACGTTCTGTGTGTGCTGACGAACACACACGGACACACATGGACAGCCACAGACATCCTGTGTGTGCTGACGGACACCCACGGACGTCCGGTGTGTGCTGACGGACACCCATGGACGTCCTGTGTGTACTGAAAAGACAGCCCACGTGGGCCAAAATCACCCGAACAGTCCACGGGAAGGAGCAGCGTACTGAGCCCAAGGACAAAGGTGCTGATATGTGTACTGATGGACAGCCACAGACGTCCTGTGTGTGCTTTTGGACACACACGGACGTCATGTGTGTGCTGACGGACACCCATGCACGTCCTATGTGTACTGAACCGACAGCCCATGTGGGCTAAAATCACCCGAACAGTCCACGGGAAGGGCCAGCGTGCTGATATGTGTACTAATGGACAGCCACAGACGTCTTGTGTGTGCTGACAGACACACACGGACAGCCACAGATGTCCTGTGTGTGCTTACGGACAGCCACGAACAGCCACGGACGTCCTGTGTGTGCTGGCGGACACCCACAGACATCCTGTGTGTACTGAACAGACAGCCCACGTGGGCCAAAATCACCCAAACAGTCCACGGGAAGGGCCAGCATGCTGAGTCCAAGGACCAATGTGCTGATTTGTGTACTGATGGACAGCCAAGGACCTTCTGTGTGTGCTGACGGGGACACACGGACACACATGGACTGCCACGGAAGTCCTGTGTGTGCTGACAGACAACAATGAACGTCCTGTCTGTGCAGGCGGACACCCACAGACATCCTGTGTGTACTGAACAGACAGCCCACGTGGGCCAAAATCACCCGAACAGTCCACGGGAAGGAGCAGCGTGCTGACTCCAAAGACGAGCGTGCTGATATATGTACTGATGGACAGCCACGGACACACACGGAGACACACGGACTGTCATATCCCCGATCCTAGATAGGATCGCCCGGACGGGCCATGGTGCGGGTAGACGCACCAGTCAGGTCATTGGACCTTGAGACAAGCGTATCATGGCCGTAAATGAAGGTTAAGGGCATCAGTCAGCTGAGACTTAACCAGGATACGATGGAAACAAGGGTAAAGGAGTTGAGTGAGTGTTTAGGCAGCTGGACGAGTGTTGGTTTGAGTTCAATCAGCTCGGTTCAGCTGGTATTCAGTTCACCATGATCTGTTCAGCTCACAGGAGCTGGTGAACTAGCTCACTCAGCTGGGAACAGCTGGAGGTCAGCTCAATCCAGTGGGACTGTGCGTTCTGGTTCGGAGCATCTGGACGAGTCCGGAACGGTTACTGGGTGAGCCGATAGTCCGGGTTCAGGACGGTTTGACCAAAATTGTCTTAAGCTCGGGACAGGGAGTGGGCAGGCTTCCAGAGTGTGAGCTGAGGCTCAGTGATCGATTTGTCAAAGGAAGAAAAGGGGAGAAACCGCCAATGGGCGGTTATGGGACGGTTTTGGGAAGAAGGGATGTGATTTTTGGTAACTGTTCGCCCAGGCGGTTGGGGACAGTTTAAGTCGTCCTCTCTCTCTCATTTCTGCCATTCTTGTCGATTTTTACTCACTTTCACACAGAGAGAAACCCAGAGAAAATTCAAGAGAGAAAGAGAGACACAAACCTTGGATTGGCCGTTTTGATCCAAGAGATTGTTCTTGAGTGTTCCTGGTGTGTTTGGGCGTGTGATCAAGAGGATGGATTTGAGGCAGAAAGACAAGGAGAAGGCAAAGGAGAAAGAGAAGGAAGTCGCCCCTGGAGACCGAACTCCTAAGGTGAGAGGTGTGGCCAAGAGTAACCGGACAAGGCCGCGGATGATGGCCGTGTGAGTCTGGCCGGTTTGGATCGATTGGCCACTCCTTACTCTGACTTCTTCTACTCTGTTTTCTTCATATATGTTGTGCTATGGATTGTTTTATGATATTACAGGGAAGGATCCATCGATCTTAAGGCCTTGGCCTGATCCAATCCCCATGAAAGTCCCTTGTTCTTGTGTGGGCTGTTCATGGCCGAGATCACTATGATCTGAGCCGGTTCTTTTGAATCTGATTATGGGAATATTTTTTTTCTGAATTGTCATGAGTTTTCATGAATTTTATTTGGTATTTGGATCTCTTTTTAAAGGGTCAGACTTGACATTTTTGATGATGGTTCTTGACTAGGTTGGATCCGACAATGCAATGTGAATTGATTCTTGTTTTGTAATCTAACCTTGTGATTGTGTGTTTGTTTGTGTTGGATCCAGGACCAGAAATGGACCGTGGTAAGGGAAAAGCACCATGAGGACCGCGGCCATGGGAAGATGTGTGGTGATTGGGTTGATTCTGAAAATTGTGTAATTATTGTAGCCTATTGTGCAACTTGTGAACTTATGCGATTCTAGTGTGTGATCTATCTATTAGGATGATGAATGATGTATGAAGCTTGGTTATTATCTATGAAATATCTATTTGCCCTAGTTGATGCAGGATTGTTAAGTGTGAATGTTGAAACCTCAAAACTCTGAAAAAGACTTAGAATTATTTAACACTTGAACTTGAATATGAAATATGGAACTGGTTGCATTGTTTGGTGAGGCCGCGGTCTGGTTGGATTGGGGAATCCAGGATCGGGTCTTACAAGTTTGTATCAGAGCATTCTTTATTCTAGGATTTGTTGGGTTATTGGTTCACCACACACTTGGCCGTTTGGACTCATGGTGAGATAGTTGGGTTCTAAGTAATCTTTTGTACTGATTAACTTAGGAGTGATTGAGGTTTGTGTGTTCAGTTGTGGACTAACCTTTTGTTTGTGTTTGTAACTCCTAAGGGTACAAGAAGGTATAAATCTCGGAAAGGAAAGGAGGCAACTGGAGTGTCTGGAGCAGTGGGGCAGGATGGTGCTGAACAGACCGGAGTGTTACCAGCTGGAACCATTCCAACCACAATACTACCGGCTCAGGTGGAGCAGGTGGACAATGCAACCGGACTTCCAGTGGGTGCAACTCTTCCTACTGAGGTTAATGAAACTAATGTGGATGAGCAGCAAGAGCAAGTCCATGGAGACGATACTGGGTCGTCCAACGTTGGTGCTGGAAGTGGCCAGAATGTTGATGCTAACAATGTTTGGGTCACTGGTGCAGAGGAGGTCATTGAGCCGACCATAAGGGGCTTGGTGGAGGCTATGCAGATCATGGGAGCTCCGATAGCCTCCTTGACACAGGCGTTCACACCATTGGTGAACTCGTCCGTGGGACAGGCTAATCCTCCGGTTCGGGTTGCTGCTGGAGTGGCTGATGTTGGTGCTGGCCGTGTGGCTGAGGTGATTGAGATTGACCCACCTGTCAGGCCAGTGCATGGTATGGACTACCTGAAGGTACTGGAGCATATCTCCAAGTTGGGAACCAAACACTTTGCTGGAAGTGTTGATCCTATGGAGGCGGACGAGTGGAGAACCAGGTTGGTTCGAAACTTCAAGTCCACACGATGTCCCGAGGATTACCAGAAGGACATAGCAGTACACTTCCTGGAGGGAGATGCACATAATTGGTGGTTAGCTTTGGACAAGCGTACCAATTGTACCATTGAGCACTTTGCTGACTTTGAGGTTGAGTTCAACCATAAGTACTTTCCTGCTGAGGCGTGGGATCGTTTGGAGTCCAAGTTCCTGGACTTGACTCAGGGACGGAGGACTGTTCGTGAGTATGAAGAAGAGTTCAACCGCCTCAGGCGGTATGTGGGAAGAGAACTGGAGGATGAGAAGGTTCAGGTCCGAAGGTTCATCCGAGGCCTAGGGGTGGAGCTTCGAACCTACTGTTCTGTTTGTAAGTTCCACATGGTTTTTGAGTTGGTTGAGAGGATGGTCTTGCTGGAGACCAACCTCACAGAGGAGGAAAAGCAGAAGCTTAAGAGTGTGGTGGTATCCTCGGGTCAGAGTGGTGACAAGAAGAGGAAGAGGGACTCGACCGAGGAGGGTAAAACCTCAAGTGGTAGGTCAGAGTGCCCTAAGTGTAGTCGATACCACGGTGGAGAGTGCTGGAAGGCCATGGATGGATCACTCAGCCAAGGATTGTCCAAGCCCGTTGGGTGAGTCCAGGACCTGTCACCACTGCGGCCAGAAGGGCCACTACCACAGGGATTGCCCTAAGTTGCAAGGCAACCAGAGTAAGGGACGTGGAGAGGCTAGCAAGCCAGTCCAGGGACGAGGCCAGACCTCGACACCTCGTGTGTATGAACTATCCAAGGATGTGGATGGGACTCAGCCTTTCCCAGCGATCACTGGTAACATTCTAGACTACTACTTTTACAATTCCAGTAGAATTGCATGGTATGGAACCTAGGATGGATAGATATACTTTGTTGGGTCTTGTGTAGGGACCTTAAGTATTGGTGGTGTGGAAACACACACATTATTTGATACTGGAGCTACACATAGTTTTGTGAGTCCAAGTATAATAGGAAAAGGTTTGTTCCAGTATGGAACATGGGATGGTCCTAAACGAGTGAGTGCGGCCGGAGGGCAAGTTATGAAATCACTCGGTCTGGTTAAGGACATCCCTGTGGTGATCTTGGATAGGCCGATGCCTATAGATCTGATTGTTGTCCCCCTCAAGCATCATGAAGTGATCCTGGGTATGGACTGGTTGGGAAAGTATCGGGCAACTCTAGATTGTCACCGGGGAAGGGTGCAACTTGAGAACGAGTTTGGACCCCCGATTAAGTACCAAGGAATCAAGCCAACCTCTTGTAGTTTGGTGGTTTCAGCAGTCCAAGTAGAACGGATGCTTGGAAATGGTTGTGAGGCCTTTTTGGCTACCATTTACACTGATGAGGTTGTAGGGGCCTGTGACCCAGAGGGTATACCGTTGGTTCGGGAATTTAAGGATGTGTTTGGGGCACCACAGGGCATTCCCCCTGATAGGGCTGACCCATTCATCATTGAATTGGAACCTGGAACGGCCCCATTATCAAAAAGTCCATATAGAATGGCACCAGCTGAGATGGCAGAGCTGAAGAAGCAACTTGAGGAGTTGCTTGAGAAGGGGTTCATACGCCCTAGTGTATCACCTTGGGGAGCACCAGTCCTATCTGTTAAGAAAAAGGATGGTAGCTTTAGGTTGTGCATTGATTATAGGGTTTTGAACAGGGTGACTGTGAAGAACAAGTACCCTTTACCCAGGATTGATGAGTTGTTGGATCAACTCCGTGGAGCCAAGTGGTTCTTCAAGATTGACCTGGCCTCTGGGTATCATCAGATCCCTATTGCACCAGATGATGTGAGGAAGACAGCGTTCCGAACCAGGTATGGCCACTATGAGTTTGTGGTTATATTGTTCGGACTGACCAATGCACCTGCTGCATTCATGAAGATGATGAACAGCATCTTCAGGGAATACTTGGACGAGTTTGTGATCATCTTCATTGATGATATACTCGTGTATTCCAAGATAAAGGAGGACCATGAAAGACACCTTAGGGCGGTGTTGGGCCGTCTGAGGGAACATAAGCTTATTGCTAAGCTAAGCAACTGTAGTTTTTGGCAAAAGAGCATTGGGTTCCTTGGACATGTGGTGTCTGATAAAGGAGTCTCAGTGGATCAAGATAAGATCAAATGTATCCAGGAATGGCCACAGCCAAAGAATGCTACGGAAGTTAGAAGCCTCTTAGGGTTGCCGGTTATTACAGGAAATATGTCAAGGGGTTCTCGAGCATAGCTCAACCTATGACTAAGCTGACAGGCAAGGACGTGAGGTTCACATTGTCTGAGGGGTGTGAGAAATGTTTTGCAGCACTTAAGAACATGTTGACTAATGCACCCGTTCTGGTGTTGCCTGAGGCTGATCAGCCTTATGTGGTGTATATGGATGCATCCATAACTGGTCTTGGTTGTGTTTTGACACAACATGGGAAGGTGATAGCCTATGCTTCCAGACAGCTAAGGAAGCATGAGGGTAACTATCCGACCCATGATTTGGAGATGGCTGTAGTAGTATTTGCATTAAAGATATGGAGATCATATCTTTATGGTGCCAAGGTGCAAATACTCACAGACCATAAGAGCTTGAAGTACATATTCACTCAGCCTGAGTTAAACTTAAGGCAGAGGAGATGGATGGAGTTTGTTGCAGATTATGATCTGGACATAGCTTATCATCCTGGGAAAGCTAACCTAGTGGCTGATGCTTTGAGCCGCAGAAGGGCTGAAGTGTCATCTGAGAGGGAGGCAGATGAACTGGAAGGGATGATCAGGTCCTTGAACCTCAGCACCTTGGTTGGTTCAGATGAGCCATTGGGGTTGGAGGCAGTGAACCAGGCCGATCTCCTGACCAGGATCAGGCAAGCACAGAGCCTGGATGAAAATCTAAAGAAGGTAGCCGCCAATGACAAGACAGAGTACCAGACGACTGACAATGGTACCATCTTGGTCAATGGGAGGGTCAGTGTTCCTAATGATAAGGAACTCAAAGAATAGATTATGAGACATGCTCATAAGTCTAAGGTTTCAGTTCATCCTGGACTGAACAAGATGTATAGGGATCTGAAAAGGTACTACCATTGGGTGAGGATGAAATCTGATGTTGCAGAGTGGGTGGCTAAGTGTCCCACTTGTCAACTGGTGAAGGCAGAACATCAGGTTCCCAGTGGTCTACTTCAGAACCTACCCATACCAGAATGGAAAAAGGATCACATCACAATGGATTTTGTGACTAGGTTTCCCACGACCAGGAATAAGAAAGATGCAGTATGGGTTGTGGTCGATTGGCTGACCAAGTCGGCTCATTTCCTGCCTATCAAGAAAGGGGATGGGGTCGACAGGATTGTGCAAGTGTACCTGGACGAGATAGTGAGGTTGCATGGTGTTTCAGCAAGCATTGTCTCGGACAGGGATCCAAGATTTACATCTTATTTCTGAAAGGCTTTCCAAAAGGCCTTGGGAACCAGAGTGAATATTAGCACATCTTATCATCCTCAAAAGGATGGGCAGTCTGAAAGGACAATCCAAACCTTGGAGGATATGCTAAGGGCGTGTGTGTTAGACTGGGGAGAGTCTTGGGAAAGACACTTACCCTTAGTGGAGTTTGCTTACAACAACAGCTTCCATACAAGCATTGGTATGTCGCCATATGAAGCTTTGTATGGTAGGCCGTGCAGGACACCCCTATGCTGGACCCAAGTGGGGGAGCGTAGCATGTTGGGTCCAGAGATTGTAGAACAGAGCACTGAGAAGATCAGGATGGTCAAAGAGAAGATGAAAGAGGCGCAGGACCGCCAAAAGAGCTATGCAGACAAGCGTAGGAAACATCTTGAGTTTAAGGTCAATGACCTGGTGTATCTCAAGATGATTACCTTTAAGGGTAGGACCAGGGTTTCTGGACGAAAGAAACTGGATCCTAGGTACTTGGGTCCATTCAGGATCATAGAGAGAGTGGGTGCAGTGGCATACAAGTTGGACTTGCCATCAGCAATGGATGCATACCACAATGTGTTCCATGTATCCCAACTCCGGAAATGCTTGTCTGAACAAGACGTTGTCTTGCCCGAGATTCCTGCTGACCTTGGTAAGGACCTGGCTTTGGAAACCTTGCCGGTTCGGATTGTGGATCGGTCAGAGAAAACTATGAGAAAGAAGACAGTTCCCATGATCAAAGTGGTGTGGGATTACAATGGTAAAGACCTCATCACTTGGGAAACAGAAGCAAAGATTAAAGCTATGTATCCGGATTGGTACAACCAATTTCTTCCTGATGAAACACTTAACATGGATTCAAGGACAAATCACAAGTTAGTGGGGGAGACTTATCATATCCCCGATCCTAGATAGGATCGCCTGGACGGGCCATGGTGCGGGGAGACGCACCAGTCAGGTCATTGGACCTTGTGTTGTAGGCACGGGTCGGATGGTCGAACGGACGGATGAACGGACGGACGGATGGTCGAACGGACGGACAGACAGACAGACAGATGGCCGTTCTGCGGTTCAGCCTTGCCTCAGATGGATGGTACCGGCCGGGTCGTCTCTTGCTTGCGATTGTACCTGAAACAAATAAGTGATCTTTAATGAGTTTTTCAATAGAAACAAGAACAGAAACCGAGAGGCTAATGGATGAATGGTAAATAAGCAAGATATGATTCTTTTTGGGTTTTATAGATTGGATGAATGAAATCTAAAACAAAAGATAGAGAAAAGAGTAGATTGGCGGATGGGATCTGATGCTGGACGTATGTCTCTCTCAACAAGATGCCAAGGACGGATAGGAAGATAGATATGGATCTGGCTCTTGCTGGACGTATGTCTCTCTCAAGATTCGGACAAGAAATGGAATGGATCGATGGACTCCACAAAGAAAAATGGATCGGCTCTTTGATATGTCACACGGCTGCTCTCAATGGTTTTGCCAACTGAAAGACTTAGGGTTTCTTTGCTAAAGCAAAAACGATTTCATAAAAGACTTAGCCGAAAAGTTGGCAACTACAAGGGTTTAAATAGGTGTTCCTTACTGGACCTTATAAGATAAAAAGGCCTAGACAAATGGCCAAAGTCTTAACCGAAATAAAATAAAGAAAACAATAGACCGGTCACGGTTTGAGATGTCCGGATCAGAACTCATAGTATGCTTGCATGTTGCCTCATTAAAACCTTTCGGGAAAACCCAGTGGGACAAAACCCGATAAGAAAAATGAGTACAACACATACTACTCCTTCTGATGGTCGGCTATATCTCTGAACCAGAAGCAAGTTGGTTGGATGGATTGAGCATGAATGTGGAAATGGTCAGGCCGGCTTCATTTTGGCTGATGGAGGAGAACTGGCTCGAATGGAAAGGGTCTGGAACCTCTACTGGTTCGCCGGTGTCTTCCAGCTTTAAGTCAGACAACTCCTGGATCAATAGTTGCTTGAACCCGGTTTGTTCCTGTGCAAGCAACTCCTGGACAGCTTTGGCAAATCCAGCTCTTATAACTCTTGAACCGGACCTTGTGGTAGGACCTTTGCGGATAATGGGAACCTCAGTCGTGGGTACTACAACATCCCCTCCCTCTTGAACAGGTTCTGTCCTCAGAACATCTCCGTCATCTGCAATATAAGGAGACAAGTTAGACACATTGAACGTTCGGGAAACTTGGAACTCACCTGGCAGCTCTAGCCGGTAGGCATTGTCATTGATCCGGTCGAGCACTCGGAATGGTCCGTCCCCTCGTGGGGATAATTTGCTCTTCCTCTCTTCCAGAAACCGTTCTGGCCTCATGTGGAGCCACACCCAGTCGCCTGGTTGGAAGATAACTTATGTGCACCCCTTGTTGAGCTTAATCTGGTTCCTTTCAGCCTTCTTCTCCAAAGTCTCCTTGACTTGCCGGTGCATGTTCTTCACAAACTCAGCCTTTTTGTCACCACTCTGGCTGACTTGCATGGCTGGTGGCAATGCGGCTAGGTCCATGGGTGTCTCTGGTCTAAAGCCATACACGATCTCAAAAGGGGAGAGGTTAGTAATAGAGTGCCTTGCATGGTTATAAGCAAACTCAATGAAAGGCAAGCAACTCAACCAGATTTTAAGATTCTTACCCACCGTAGCCCTCAATAACTGAGAGAGTGTACTGTTTACTACCTCGGTTTGTCCATCAGTCTGTGGATGGCAAGTGGTTGAGAAGAGGAGCTTGGTTCCAAGCTTTTTCCATAATATCCTCCAGAAGTGGCTGAGAAATTTTGTGTCTCGGTCTGACACAATGGTACGAGGCACTCCATGTAAGCGCACCACTTCCTTGAAGAAGAGATCAGCGGTTTGGCTTGCATCATTGGTCTTGGAACACGGAATGAAGTGTGCCATCTTGGAGAACCTGTCCACTACAACAAAAATAGAATCCTTGTGTTCTATCTTGGGCAAGCCCAGCACAAAGTCCATAGACAGGTCGACCCACGGTGCAATAGGAATAGGTAAAGGCATGTGTAAACCATAAGGATGCGACCTGGATTTGGTTTTGAGACAGACAGTGCACTTAGCGCAAAGGCTCTCGATGTAGCGCCTCATCCGGGGCCAATAGAAGTCGTCGGACAGGACGCTCAGAGTTTTGTCCCGACCGAAATGCCCCATCAACCCGCCCCCATGAGCTTCTCTGGTCAGTAAGTCTCGCATGGAACCATGAGGAATACACAGGCATTTCTCCTTGAAGAGGAACCCGTCCTGCTGATAGAATGGACCCATGGCTCCCTTAGCCGTGTTACTGTAAATCTCCGAAAAATCAGGGTCAGTTTCATAAGACATTTTGAGTTGCTCAAAACCCATGATCTTAGCCTCCATGGTGGTAATGAGTGTGTGGCGCCGGGATAGGGCGTCGGCCACTACGTTGTCCTTCCCCTTCTTGTACTTGATCACATAAGGAAAAGTTTCCACGAACTCCAGCCACCTAGCATGCCTCTTCTTGAGTGTGGTCTGGCCACTCCAATGCTTAAGAGTCTCATGATCTGTATGAATAATAAACTCTTTAGACAAAAGATAGTGTTGCCAAGTTTCAAGCGACCTTACTAGAGGATATAGCTCTTTATCATAGGTGGGGTAATTGAGGGCGGCTCCACTCAATTTCTCACTAAAGAAAGCCACTGGCCGGCCTCCTTGCGTCAGTACGGCTCCTATCCCTGTCCATGAAGCATCACACTCAATCTCAAAAGGTTTATCAAAATTAGGAAGAGTTAGGACCGGTGCATGTGTCAAACTATATTTAAGCCTGTTGAAAGACTCCTCTTGGACAGGACCCCAAGCAAAGGTTACATTCTTCTTGATCACGGAGGTCATTGGGGCGGCAATGGTACTGAAGTCCTTCACAAATCATCGATAGAAACTGGCCAGTCCATGGAAGCTGCGGATATGTCCGATCGTGGTTGGGGTCGGCCAGTCTTGTATTGCCTTGATCTTCTCCTCATCAACCTTCAGTCCCTGTGAACTCACAACAAAGCCTAAAAATACCAACTGATCAGTGCAAAATACACATTTCTTAAGGTTAGCATAAAGGCCTTCTTGCCTTAAGGCTTTCAAAACCTGTTCTAGGTGTCCCACGTGTTCAGTTAAAGACCTGCTGTAAATCAAGATGTCATCAAAGTATACAACCACGAATTTACCAATGTAAGGTCGGAGGACCTCATTCATGAGTCTCATGAAGGTGCTAGGGGCGTTGGTAAGGCCAAACGGCATCACCAGCCACTCGTATAGACTTTGCTTGGTCTTGAAGGCGGTTTTCCACTCATCTCCTTCCTTCATGCGGACTTGATGGTATCCACTCCTGAGATCAATCTTAGAAAACACAACAGACCCACTCAGTTCATCCAACATATCATCTAATCTAGGTATAGGGTACCGATATTTGATGGTTATGTTGTTGATGGCTCGGCAGTCCACACACATGCGCCACGTCTCATCCTTCTTAGGCACTAGTAGAACCGGGACCGCACAGGGACTAAGGCTCTCGCGGATGTAGCCTTTGTCCATGAGATCTTGGACCTGCCGTTCCAGCTCCTTAGCTTCCTCAGGGTTGACACGGTAAGCGGCTCGTTTTGGTAGTGGCGCGCCGGGTACAAGATCGATCTGATGTTCTACGCCACGGAAAGGGGGTAAACCGGCCGGAATCTCATCAGGAAAGACATCCTTGTAAAGTCCCATGAGATCTTGTACTACGTCCGGTACTTCAGGAGCTTCTAAACCTGCAATACAACCTTCCTTAAAGATCATTAGTAGCACCTGTGTCTCACGTTGTAATGATTTAAGCACTTGTCCGGAAGTCATGTAAAGGTTAGTGTTACTTACCTGTCCAGACTGCGTCATTGCCTTCTGCATATCATGAACTTCTTGAGGGCTGAGAGGTGCTAGGCTGTGCTTCTTGTTGTTGTGGACGAAACTATAGATGTTGGTGCGGCCATGGTGAAGAGTCTCCTTGTCAAACTGCCACGGCCTTCCTAGAAGTATATGGCCGGCTTGCATGGGCACAACATCACACTTGAACTGGTCTTGGTACTTGCCAATACTGAAGGACACAACAACTTGTTCGGCAATCTTGAGCTCAGTCTCATCATTGAGCCATTTGAGACGGTATGGCCGAGGATGGGCAGTTTTGACCAACCCTAGCTTATCAACAAGATACTTGCTAGCCACGTTAGTACAAGATCCGCCATCTATGATCAAACTACATACCTTGTGATCAACACTACATCTGGTGTGGAAGATGTTCTCCCGCTGGATGGTCTCTGGGTCAAAGAGGGTGCTAAGAGCTCTCCGGGTCACTAGCAGCTCGCCTGTCTCCGGGTAGTCGGTTACTTCTTCATCAGAGATCACTGCCGCGGCCTCTGCCTCATCTTGGGATTCATACTCGCCATCCCCCTTTAGGACCATCACTCGTTTGTTTGGACAATCCCGAGCGTAGTGGCCCTTGCCCTGACACTTATAACAAATGATGTCACGAGTATGCAAAGTTTGGGCTTGAGTCTTACCCTGCTCCGGCTTGGATGCATTAGACGATTCAGCCTGGTTTGTCTATCGTCTTGCCCTTGTCGCCTTGCTTTGAGCCCGGTTGAGTCCACGCAGGTTTGCTGCGGCTGGTGCTGGCCATCTTGCTCTTGATGTGCTGCTTGGCTTGCGTAGCAAAGTGCAATAGGTCGTTGAAGTCTTCATATTGTTGTCTCTCCACCTTGCGGGCAATGCGGTCTTGCAGCCCTTCCAGGAATTGGGACATCATTGTCTCCTCGGGCTCGTCGGTCTCAAGCTTATTCTTAAGTGCCTCGAACTCCTCAAAGTACTCCTCCACAGTCTTAGTTCCCTGCGTAAGTTTACGAAAACGTGTTAGCACATCGCGCTGGTAGTAAGATGGAATGTACCTCGCGCGAAGCTTGGTCCGCATCTCGGTCCAATTATGCGCTCTCCACACTGGCCTGGACTTAGCAACGTCTCGATCCCACCACGAAAGAGCATTGTCCATCAGCTGGGCTGCTGCTAGGGCAACCTTCTTGGCCTCACTATATTGGTAATAGTCAAAGATGTACTCCATGCGCTTCTCCCACACGATGTAGGCATCCGGATCAACCTTTCCGGCAAACGTTGGGGGATGAAGCTTAAGCGCCTTGCCTCCCAACCAGGGCTCTTCCTCATCTCGGTCTCGACCTCCTCTATGGTCGCGGCTTCCTCCTACTTGGGCCCGGGGTCCTCGCGCGTTCCTTCTACCTCCCCGGTTTGGCCTCTCCTCGTCTTGTCTGCGCGTATCATCGGTACTGTCCGCGTCCGAGTCAGTGTCATGCGGATCCGGCTGATTCCTTCCTGGTGGTCGAGGTCCGTTGGGCCTGCCTCCCTGCCGTAGCTAAGCAAGCTCAGCGGTGATAGCCCTAAGGCTCGCCCTCAGTTCTTCATTGTCAGCTAGGAGCTGTGCGTTTATGGCCGCTTGGTCTTGACCTACATCTCCCATAGTTCTCTCAAAAGATACTCAAGAAAGATTAAAGGCAAGAGGGGGTTAAATAGTTGCTTGGGTCGGATACTTGAGTATCGACCAAGACTAGGAGTAAATGAAAAAATTTAAGATAAAATCGAATCAAGTTTGAAAAGGAAAGAGGGAATATTTTTTTTTTTGATTTTCGAAAACTTGGAAAGAAAGTAAAACTACTTTTAATTTTTTTTTTTAAATGCAAAATCGAAAACTTGGAGAACAATCCGAAAATTTGAAAAATTAGGAAAGTAAATATTTTTTTTTAAATGCGACGGCTAGGGTTCAGAAAGAACTGAGTTTCGCAGGAAACTTCAACTCTGATACCAAAATGTTGTAGGCACGGGTCGGATGGTCAAACGGACGGATGGCTGTTCCGCGGTTCAGCCTTGCCTCGGATGGATGGTACCGGCCGGGTCGTCTCTTGCTTGCGATTGTACCTGAAACAAATAAGTGATCTTTAATGAGTTTTTCAATAGAAACAAGAACAGAAACCGAGAGGCTAATGGATGAATGGTAAATAAGCAAGATATGATTCTTTTTGGGTTTTATAGATTGGATGAATGAAATCTAAAACAAAAGATAGAGAAAAGAGTAGATTGGCGGATGGGATATGTTGCTGGACGTATGTCTCTCTCAACAAGATGCCAAGGACAGATAGGAAGATAGATATGGATCCGGCTCTTGCTGGACGTATGTCTCTCTCAAGATTCGGACAAGGAATGGAATGGATCGATGGACTCCACAAAGAACAATGGATCGGCTCTTTGATATGTCACACGGCTGCTCTCAATGGTTTCGCACAACTGAAAGACTTAGGGTTTCTTTGCTAAAGCAAAAACGATTTCATAAAAGACTTAGCCGAAAAGTTGGCAACTACAAGGGTTTAAATAGGTGTTCCTTACTGGACCTTAAAAGATAAAAAGGCCTAGACAAATGGCCAAAGTCTTAACCGAAATAAAATAAAGAAAACAATAGACCGGTCGCGGTTTGAGATGTCCGGATCAGAACTCATAGTGGGACAAAACCCGATAAGGAAAAAGAGTACAACACATACTACTCCTTCTGATGGTCGGCTATATCTATGAACCGGAAGCAAGTTGGTTGGATGGATTGAGCATGAAGGTGGAAATGGTCAGGCCGGCTTCATTCTGGCCGAAGGAGGAGAACTGGCTCGAATGGAAAGGGTCTGGAACCTCTAGTGGTTCGCCGGTGTCTTCCAGCTTTAAGTCTGACAACTCCTGGATCAATAGTTGCTTGAACCCGGTTTATTCCTGTGCAAGAAACTCCTGGACAGCTTTGGCAAATCCAGCTCTTATAACTCTTGAACCGGACCTTGTGGTAGGACCTTTGCGGATAATGGGAACCTCAGTCGTGGGTACTACAACACCTTGAGACAAGCGTATCATGGCCCTGAATGAAGGTTAAGGGCATCAGTCAGCTGAGACTTAACCAGGATACGATGGAAACATGGGTAAAGGAGTTGAGTGAGTGTTTAGGCAGCTGGACGAGTGTTGGTTTGAGTTCAATCAGCTCGGTTCAGCTGGTATTCTGTTCACCATGATCTGTTCAGCTCACAGGAGCTGGTGGACTAGCTCACTCAGCTGGGAACAGCTAGAGGTCAGCTCAATCCAGTGGGACGGTGCGTTCTGGTTCAGAGCATGTGGACGAGTCCGGAACGGTTACAAGGCGAGCCGATGGTCTGGGTGCAGGACGGTTCGACCAAATTGGTCTTAAGATCGAGACAGGGAGTGGGCAAGCTTCAAGAGTGTGAGCTGAGGCTCAGTGATCGATTTGTCAAAGGAAGAAAAGGGGAGAAACCGCCAATGGGCGGTTATGGGACGGTTTTGGGACGGTTTTGGGAAGAAGGGATGTGATTTTTGGTAACTGTTCGCCCAGGCGGTTGGGGACAGTTTAAGTCATCCTCTCTCTCTCATTTCTGCCATTCTGGTCGATTTTTACTCACTTTCACACAGAGAGAAACCCAGAGAAACCCATTCTGGACAGCAACGGACGTCCTGTGTGTGCTGACGGACACACATGGACACACACAGACATCCTGTGTGTGCTGACGGACACACACGGACGTCCTGTGTGTGCTGACGGACAGCCACAGACGTCCTGTGTGTGCTGACGGACACCCACAGACGTCCTCTGTGTACTGAACAGACAGCCCACGTGGGCCAAAATCACCCGAACAGTCCACGGGAAGGAGCAGCGTGCTGAGTCTAAAAACCAGCGTACTGATATGTGTACTGATGGACAGCCACGGACGTCATGTGTGTGCTGACGGACACACACAGGCAAACACGGACAGCCATAGACGTCCTCTGTGTGCTGACGGACAGCCACAAATGTAAGACCCGATCCCGACCGACTAGGCCGCGGTCGATGCCTCACGTCGCTCGGTCTATACACTGACCAAACCTCTAAAAATTTTGCCCTTTATTTAAAAACATCGCCCTTAGGCGAGGGCTAACTCAGATCTTAGCTCAAGACTACCTTAGTCATTCCCTAGCTTAGATCATTTCACATTATGCACAGCGGAATAACATCTATCATCCATTGGACTAAATCCAATCTAACACTTGTCTGGTCAGATCACCTCAGCTACTGATCAGTAACACAACTGCCAGCTAGCTCCAAGGTCGATCCTTTGCCACATTCCCGGAGCTTGTTAGCTCATTGTCCCAGCTGACTTAGCTGTCTTAGCTAGCTCACCCAACTAGTTGAGCTGAACCACTTCACTTGAGGTTTGCTGCTCCGTTCCAGCTGATCGAGCTGCATGCCAAACCAAGGCCATGGAGGGTTCTTCTGAACCGGCCAAGCCATGGTTCAGTGCTACTATGTCTAATAATCAATCTCAATCATAAGAACAAGGAATAATATGATTAATAATCATAAAACAGAGTAAGGTGTAACTGCAGGACCAGATCAGCCCATAGTGTACCAGACTATGCCCAATGGTCTGCAGTCCCCACCTGTTACCTCATCAGGGGCCTCCATGCTCTTCCTAGCACGCCTTCATCAAACCCTTTTCACATACTTCCAGTATTGATAAGATCTAACCATGGTTCGTGACCATCACTCCTTCCATGGAACTTCCATGAAACCAGTTTCTATACTGCATCCATCTTCAAGGCTGTTCATGCCTTTGAGAGTGGAGTCAAGCCTTCCCCCTTCTCTCCTAACCAATTGCGTGTGTTCCCAAGAAACAGAGGAAGCCTTAGACATGATCATCCATGATCAATCACCATCCAAAGGTCGTGCATCACTTCCCTCTTTGTTCCCCATGAAACTGCTTTCCACACCAATCTCCCTTTAAGGCTGCATTGGCCCTTGGGAATGGATTCCGGCCAACTCCCTCCTTTCCTCACCATTTGCGTGTGTTCACAGGCTCCAGATAAGGCTTTGGGTGTTGTCAACAAAGATCAAAACCGTTCAGAGGGTCGTTCTCAACTTCCCCCTTGATCTGCCCCAAAACTGTCTCTTTATGGCCTTCACACCACCATGGGTCTTGGATTGGGAATCCGACCGCCTGGGCGAGCAGTTACCAAAATCCCATCCCTTCTTCCCAAAACCGTCCCATAACCGTCCCATAACCGCCCATTGGCGGTTTCTCCCCTTTTCTTCCTTTGGCAAATCGATCACTGAGCCTCAGCTCACACTCTGGGAGCTTGCCCGCTCCCTGTCCCAAGCCTAAGACCCATTTGGTCAAACCGTCCTGCAGCCGGACCATCGGCTCGCCCGGTAACCGTCCCGGACTCGCCCACACTGATCCGAACCAGAACGCACCGTTCACCGGATTGAGCTGACCTCCAGCTGTTCCCGGCTGAGTGAGCTAGTCCACCAGCTCCTGTGAGCTGAACAGATCATGGTGAACTGAATACCAGCTGAACCGAGCTGATTGAACTCAAACCAACACTCGTCCAGCTGCCTAAACACTCACCCAGCTCCTTTACCCTTGTTTCCATCGTAACCTGGTTAAGTCTCAGCTGACTGATGCCCTTAACCTTCATTCAGGACCATGACACGCTTGTCCTTGGGTCATGTGACCTGACTGGTGCGTTTCCTTGCACCGCAGTCCATCCGGACGATCCTATCCAGGATCGGGGACATGACAAGTCTCCCCCACTTACGAAGGATTCGTCCTCGAATCCAGTGGTGTTAACCTCTTGTCTCATGACAAAGGTTCCATACGAACTCCTTTGTACCCGGAACATGGAGCATGCTCGATTGGTTCTTTCTAACCAATTCGTTGCATCTCCCACCTTGTTCCTTCTCACTGACCATGTCTTGGTCATCATATACACAACAAGTCTTCCCCACTTGATAGATTTTTAACCCAAAATCTTATCAAGTGGTCCATCAAGCACCCATACAAAGACATGACTTGTGTCACTGACCCAACTCTCCAGGTTGCATTCCTAGTAGACACCAAGTCCATGTAAAACACTTTAGTTCCATGACTAGATCAAATTCAGTACCTAGGAACATACTGAGTACTCAAGTCTTAGTAGATTCAACCAATCTCCAAGCCACTCGATGCACCAGCCAAGTCCTAGTGAACATGTTCCAATCTTTAGGCTGCTCACTCTACCATGAGTCCTAACAGATTGTTCTGTTCCCTTAAGTCCTTCCTGGACAATAAGGTTTATGATTCCAGCAATTCATCAATCCTGGGTAAAGGGTACTTGTTCTTCCCAGTCACCCTGTTCAAACCCCTATAATCAATGCACAACCTAAAGCTACCATCCTTTTTTCTTAACAAATAGGACTGGTGCTCCCCAAGGTGATACACTAGGGTGTATGAACCCCTTCTCAAGCAACTCCTCAAGTTGCTTCTTCAGCTCTGCCATCTGAGCTGGTGCCATTCTATATGGACTTTTAGATAATGGGGCCGTTCCAGGTTCCAATTCAATGATGAATGGGTCAGCCCTATCAGGGGGAATGCCCTGTAGTGCCCTAAACACATCCTGAAATTCCCGAACCAACGGTATACCCTCTGGGTCACAGGCCCCTACAACCTCATCAGTGTAAATGGTAGCCAAAAAGGCCTCACTACCATTTCCAAGCATCCGTACTACTTGGACTGCTGAAACCACCAAACTACAAGAGGTTGGCTTGATTCCTTGGTACTTAATCGGGGTCCAAACTCGTTCCCAAGTTGCACCCTTCCCCGGTGACAATCTAGAGTTGCCCGATACTTTCCCAACCAGTCCATGCCCAAGATCACTTCATGATGCTTGAGGGGGACAACAATCAGATCTATAGGCATCGGCCTATCCAAGATCACCACAGGGATGTCCTTAACCAGACCGAGTGAGTTCATAACTTGCCCTCTGGCCGCACTCACTCGTTCAGGACCATCCCATGTTCCATACTGGAACAAACCTTTTCCAACCATTCCTGGACTCACAACACTATGTGTAGCTCCAGTATCAAATAATGTGTTTCCACACCACCGATCATTAAGTACTTAGATGAGTAGGATCTTGGTTTGATCACACATTTGGAAAATGTCCCATACCATTCTCCAAAGCATCACACATCTGTGAACGTCCCATACCATTCACAAAAGTGTTGATAGTATACTTCAATCCTCATCATACTAAGATACTTAACATCGTGTTTCTAATTCCTCTTGGAATTGATCCATTACATTCACTCAATCTTAAGGAATCCTACCTTGACTTACACTGAGTCCAAGCTGATCCATCTGATCACAAGCCCACTCATGTACTAGCCATGTAGCGTCTCCCTTAGACTAACATGAACATTGCATATGCTCACTTGTTTTGAACGGCCACCAAGGGATAACATTTACCTCCAAGAGAGTGCTGCACGTTTCTTTCAACCTAAGCCACTCTCTGGTCCATGTTACTTCCCTTGTCCAGGTCATCCATACAAAGATCTTGCATTGCGTCCATCATCCAATCCGTCTATTATTCCCAAATAACTAGATAAACTAACCTTTATGTTTTCAGGGTCTTGCCGTGGAAGAGTGTATCTTGGCTAAGCCGGCTCATCTTGGAACTTCCCCGTTCACAAGCATGAATCCCAAACTTACCTCAACTCTCACTTGGCTCACCACAACTAAGGTTCCAAGTCATCTCAGTTTTCGGAAATAATTTCGGTTTGGAACTCAACATCTTTGAGCACTGTCCTTAACAGGATCAAGCATGCTCTGATACCAACTTGTAAGACCCGATCCCGGCCGACTAGGCCGCGGTCGATGCCTCACGTCGCTCGGTCTATACACTGACCGAACCTCTAAAAATTTTGCCCTTTATTTAAAAACATCGCCCTTAGGCGAGGGCTAACTCAGATCTTAGCTCAAGACTACCTTAGTCATTCCCTAGCTTAGATCATTTCACCTTATGCACAGCGGAATAACATCTATCATCCATTGGACTAAATCCAATATAACACTTGTCTGGTCAGATCACCTCAGCTACTGGTCAGTAACACAACTGCCAGCTAGCTCCAAGGTCGATCCTTTGCCACATTCCCGGAGCTTGTTAGCTCATTGTCCCAGCTGACTTAGCTGTCTTAGCTAGCTCACCCAACTAGTTGAGCTGAACCACTTCACTTGAGGTTTGCTGCTCCGTTCCAGCTGATCGAGCTGCATAAACTCTTCCCTTGGGTACTTAGTCATTCAGCCAACCATCCCCACAGACATAAGTAACCTTTGGGAAGTCTTCAATCAGCTAAGGACATGCATCTGGCCCTTACCGGTTCATGCACTGTCCCACATCCTTTTGCCTTATCAACTTATGATATCAAGTCCAGCTCATGGACTAATCATACCAAGTCCTCTCATGGACTAACCAGATCAAGTCCTCACAAAGACTAACACTGCCCATCAGATCCTGAGTCAATCAACCAACCACCCCACATGACTCAGAACTGATGAGTCTTCATACTTCCTAATCAGTCATGGAACCATGTCCACTGAACCTGATTAGTGTTGCTCTTACCACCGGTGCATCCTTTGATCAATCAGATCAGACACCTTGATCCATCATCCAAGGATCAGGTCGTCCATCCTTGCCAATGATCAGATCACACACGGCCTGCCTTACCAACACCAAGGTTGATAACCAGCAATTCCTTATGATCAATATCGTAAGTGACAATATGTTCCAGCACACAACATATGATCAGATATCCTAACACAAGGATCTGACCCCAATATGCCCTCAGGTGCAATTTTGACCCCAAGCAAATCTGCTCCAAAAATCAATTAAAATTCATGACAATTCATGATAAATCATAACTAAGAGAATTCCAAAGTCAGATCACCATAAATCCATCAGGAAGTAGGAGATCCGGACTTAGCTGCCAAACCAAGGCCATGGAGGGTTCTTCTGAACCGGCCAAGCCATGGTTCAGTGCTACTATGTCTAATAATCAATCTCAATCATAAGAACAAGGAATAATATGATTAATAATCATAAAACAGAGTAAGGTGTAACTGCAGGACCAGATCAGCCCATAGTGTACCAGACTATGCCCAATGGTCTGCAGTCCCCACCTGTTACCTCATCAGGGGCGTCCATGCTCTTCCTAGCACGCCTTCATCAAACCCTTTTCACATACTTCCAGTATTGATAAGATCTAACCATGGTTCGTGACCATCACTCCTTCCATGGAACTTCCATGAAACCAGTTTCTATACTGCATCCATCTTCAAGGCTGTTCATGCCTTTGAGAGTGGAGTCAAGCCTTCCCCCTTCTCTCCTAACCAATTGCGTGTGTTCCCAAGACACAGAGGAAGCCTTAGACATGATCATCCATGATCAATCACCATCCAAAGGTCGTGCATCACTTCCCTCTTTGTTCCCCATGAAACTGCTTTCCACACCAATCTCCCTTTAAGGCTGCATTGGCCCTTGGGAATGGATTCCGGCCAACTCCCTCCTTTCCTCACCATTTGCGTGTGTTCACAGGCTCCAGATAAGGCTTTGGGTGTTGTCAACAAAGATCAAAACCGTTCAGAGGGTCGTTCTCAACTTCCCCCTTGCCCTAAGACGGCTAAACCTAATTGAGTTGCAACTCGAAATAACAAAAACGGAAAATTGCCTAAATTGCTCTAAGTGCTAAGTTTGCTCTGAAAAAAGTTCCCTTCTCTGCTCCTCGCCTAGGACTCCTTATATACTAGCTCCAAGGTCGGTTTACGCTTTTACTCTTCTGCCCTTAAGCCGTCATAGCATAAAAATGAAGATATTCCATTTTTCCCGATCTTCACAATTATCTTCAAAACTTCCGTATTTATCCGCGGAAACTTGACATTTATCCTTCCTCGTGGGCCAAGCGTGAACCATGCTGTGGTTCACGGGCTTTTGGTTAGGAAAAATCGTAGGATGGGCCTCGAGTCGTGTTTTACGTCCCTTTGGGCCGTCTTCCGACTCGACACATTTACTACGAGTTTTCCGCGGTTTCTAATCCGCGAAGTTTGATCGATGAATTAGAATAGCGGGAACACATGGACTGAGCTTGCTACGGTCTTCGGGAGATAGCATTCGAAGGTTTGACGAGAATGCAAGGACTGGTGTCGTATCGATGTTCAGAAAGGTTCAATCGCTACACAGCGACCGAACTTTGGCTCGAGCCCTATCGCTACGTAGCGACCGAGCGGGACGATCGCTCGGTCGCTACGTAGCGACCGAGCTTTGGCTTGAGATCGATCGCTATGTAGCGATCGAGCGGGACGATCGCTCGGTCGCTACGTAGCGATCGAGCGGGACGATCGCTCGGTCGCTACGTAGCGACCGAGCTTGGCCGAGCTCGGTCGCTACGTAGCGACCGAGCGGGATGATCGCTCGGTCGCTACGTAGCAACTGAGATTTGGCTCGAGCTCGGTCGCTACGTAGCGACCGAGCGGGACGATCGCTCAGTCGCTACTTAGCGACCGAGCTTTGGCTCGAGCTCGGTTGCTACGTAGTGACCGAGCGGGACGATCGCTCGGTCGCTACGTAGCGACCGAGCTTGGCTCAGGTTTGGTTGCTGCATAACGATCGGACGGCGTGTATGCGCGGTGACCGAGCTTGGTTTGTTCGGTTTGAATCCCAAAGGATACTTCTTCGTAAAAACTTCGCATTGGTTATTTTTACGAAAATTACATCTCTCCTTTTACTATCTCTTTCGGAAATACGATCTCCGAGGATTTTCGGGTGGTAATTCCGTCGTAACCGTTTTTGACGCCAACAGTTAGGCCCCCAGCCCGTTAGGATCATGCATCGTAGGATCCTAGCGTGCGGTTAGGCATGTTTGGCAAGTTAGGCGTGATGGATGAAATTAATATCCGAAAGTCCGAGCTTAAATAGTAAATCCTCATGCCTATAAGAAGGGAGGTAACTTGTTCCATAATTTTTTCACTTTCTTGTCTTTCTCTAAGATCTTTCTTAAGAGAAACTTTCTATCTTGCTCTCCACCCTTTTCCTATATTCTCTCAGGAGAAGTGTAAAGATGTCGAGCAAGAAAAAGATTGCGAAAAAAGGGTCTTCGTCCGCGAGTCCTTATGAAGAGCTCATCGTTCCGAAGATGGAGTTCGTGCCTCACTTGGTGCATCCTGCCGAGAATGAGGCATGGTGGGTTGCTCATTATGGCTCGTTGACCCCTCCCAAGGAGAAGCCGTTCCCGGTCCTGGTCCATCGTGGAGTCGAGGAAGGGGATGCAAGCAGGAGTACCGACGAGTTTCTCGCGATCATGCGATCTTTCTACCATATCCCGGATGCTGTGGAATTCCGGGTTCCCCGCCGTGGGTAATGTGCTTACAGCCCCCCAGAGGGTTACTTTACTTGCTACGAGGCGTTCGTAGTGCGTTGTCGCCTATGGTTCCCAATACCCGAAATTCTCGTCCGAGTGTTGGATCGTTTCGAAGTTGCGATAAGTCAGTTGACTCCCCTTGCCATTCAGCATCTTATCGGGATCCTGATTCTAAGCTACGAGCATGGCCTTTCCCTTTCCGTCGATCATTATGAAGCGCTTTTGAGACTTAACTTGTCACAGATATGGATAAGCATAGGCTGGCCCCTCGGAAATTTATGTCAGTGGTTAAGAAGTTCATTTCGAACTTCAACTCGTGGAAGAAGTTCTTTTTCTTTGTTCGTGTAGACACTGCGTCCGTCGAAGAGAGTTGCATTCCACTGTTCCGGAGGTTGCCGAATGATCGTCCCTTCATCAACCCTCTTGCTCCGTTCCCCGAGGACATCATTGCGGTGAGAGATGTTCTCAGGAACGGTCCTTTCTTCTGGACTTCTTTTACGCCGACGAGGGTTCGGAAGGCATTGAGATTCGTGCGACCCGGTCCTGCTTTGGCTGCGAACACGGGAAGCGACTCCGAACCTGACGACCAGAATCCCGTCGAAGCTCCAACAGCTATACCGTAGTCGAGCTCTTGGAAGGGAAAAGATGTCGATCTTGGCGACATAAGAGTTTTCGATGGATGACTCTATGCTTCCAGGATGGGATCCGAACCTTGCTTACGGCGATGGGAGTGGTTCGAGCGAGGCCCCTATTCCAGATTTCGACGATTTCTTCGCTGGTCTGCCACCGGGTTTCGATGCTCCTCCTCCTACGAAAGAATCGGCGAGGCCGAGAGTCGTTGCGGAAGGATCTCGCATCATCAATGGGGTTAGTTTTTTGAGAATTTTTTGGTGATTGTCCTATGTATATATTTATAACATGTCAATCGATTTTGCAGGGCCTGAGCTTGCTGGGCTCGGCCATTGAGGCGGGCCATAGAGAAGCCATGGTCTACCGCTTCAAAGCGGAGAAAGCGGAGCGGGATCTCGCTCGTGTGCAAGGCGAGATGTTGGAGCGAGAAGCGCAACTTACTCGTGATCATGCACGGGCAATCCGCAAAGCGGAAAGGAAAGGCAAAAGGGAAATCGTCGAGGTGATGAAGACTCGTGCATCTCAATTCCAGGTTGAGTATGGGAACCTCAAGAATGCCTTTACCTCGGTGGGTGACTTTCGCGAGTGCCGCGGTTCGGTCGGAAGTCTTGGAGGACGCGAGCCGATGACTATGTGTTTGAAGAGGAAATGAGCTTGATGAAGAGTGGGATGAACGAACGTGCCCATGCCGAGGCGCTTATCCCTCCGATCGACGAGCGGATTCAAGGGTTCTGGGATTCCATCCCGGTTTCCCCTGATACCGAGGAGGTTCCGACCGGGTTTCCCGATGGTGGCGAGGAAGTGGATCGTCCCGCGAATGCGTTCGGTGCTTCGTTGTCCGGGGACTTTGACTTTGGATTATGAGGGATGGATCAGTTATCCTTTTATCTGTGGCCCTTTGAATTTGGATTTTGTTTAGGCCTAGATGGCCGTATTTGTATTTACTGGGACTGGCCGTTGGTGGCTTTGAATCCCTTGCCGCTTTACGCGGTTTATTTATATGACGAATGTTTTGTTTCGAGTTTTCCTAAGTAGGGTTGAAGTAAATATGAGTTGTCGTCTCGTATTTAGTTCTGATTAGACGTTCAATCTGTTGGTTCGTTCGTGATTTTCGTAAAAATTTACTTATCTTTACGATTTTCGAGAACATTGAGATACGAACGGAGAGACATGATTTAGGATCTCGTATCTTTTAGATATCATGCCTTGAGATGTTTGAGACCAGAGCGTTGGGTTTAGGGCAAGACCTAGGTTTACTTTCGATTAAGGTTTGTGCGGTGACTAGCCGGCTATCGTTTTTCCTGTTGCGATTTCTTCCTGATTCTCATCGATTTAAAGTCCGCGATATGTTCTCGGCTTATATGACTTGTATGGTACGAATCGAGCATCTTCTCAGAATCAACTGGAAGTGCTAAACCAAAATTTTGGATTTTTGTTGTAGCGCGGTTTTGTCCTTGTGCTGGACATTTTTAAAGATCAAAAGAGTGATCAAATTGCGTTTGTTTAAGACGGCTGGCGTGTTCGTCGGAGCCAATCGACGAACGGGGTGTAAGGTTTTTGGTGGTCGCGTTCGGACAATTTGTTAGCATTGTTCTCGAATTTTAACTTTTGCGATGTTTCGCGGTTATTTCGAGGATTATACGTGTATTTTTGCGTGTTTGAAAGATGATAATCTATACGATTTTTGGGCCGGAAGGGGCCGCAGACAAGAGTCTTAACGTTTTCAGGCGTGTCCTGAAAGTTTCTTTTGTGTTTTACTGAAGCGTAAACGTTTTCGATAAAAAGGACAACGTATATTGTAGTAAAAGTTTTTGAAGTTTCTAAAAACTCGATTACAATAATGAAGATTTTTCTAAGTGGGAGTATACGAGTATACGCACCCATTCCCCCCCCCCCCTTTTAGAGAGGGGGATAGCTGAACTCGTCTTTTGACTAGCTGCCTACGTACCCCTTTCGAGGATCAAGCCATCTCGTAGTTCTGTTTCATGCCGCGAGTGTTCTTACTCGGCGGTAGATGTCGCGATGTCCGCCTTGACCGTGTCGATCGTGGCTGGGTCGACGCTATTTTCCGGATGTTCCGGTTGAGTTGTCGCGTGGGCTTTGGATTTATGTCGAGCTTCGACGTCCGATGTGTTTGCGTTGATAGACGATTTTACTTCGTCTTCTCCTGGGGCGCTTTTGGTTGAAGATCGATCTATCTTCGCGCGTTTGCCGTTTGCAGTTGCAGAAGCCGTGATTTGCCTTAACTTATACTCCGCGAGGAAGCATAGTCGCGACTGTTTTTGGCATCCCCAGATGGCCGCGACTCCGCTCGGCGTTGGGAACTTGAGACCCAGGTGGTAGGTTGACGGAACTGCCTGCATGGCGTTGAGCCATGGGGTTCCCATGATCACGTTGTAGATAGCGGGATGATCGACTACCGCGAACTCGACGATTTTCGTGATCTCCTTGGCCATGACTGGCAGTTGGATTGATCCGAGAGTCATTGACACTTCGCCTGAAAAACCCGTGAGCGGTTTTGGCGTCAGAATTACTTCTCCGAGTTTGATACTCATCCGCTTGAGAGTGTCGCGGAAGATTACGTTGACCGTGCTTCCCGTGTCGACGAGTACCCTTCCGACTTCTAAATCTCATATGACGAGATCTATGACGAGCGGGTCGCAGTGAGGTTGGTCGATACCGCCGGCTTCTTCCTCTGTGAAGGTGATCGAGCAACTTTGGCCGTCTCGAGGAGGAGACCATGTAGGCCAATTTGCACTTGACTCTGCCTTCCATTGGTAAGCCTTGATGGCCGACACGGTATCGCCGCAGTATTGTGATCCTCTGATGATCATATTGACTCTGCGACGATTGTTATCGTTCCCTTTGTCATCCGGCCTCCTACCGCGTTTATCCCCAGGTTGGTTTCGTTGAGGGGATTTTTCAGCGGGCGGATTTCTATCCGTCTTTGGAGGCCGATCAGAATCGAGGATGAGATCCCTGACGCTAGTTACTTCCGAAAGCTCTCCAGCGAGTAGCTTCGCGGCCAGTCTTGCTCCCAAGACTTTGCAGTTGGTCGTGGAGTGTCCTCGGGATTGGTGGAACTCGCAGAAGGTGTTTTTGTCATACCCTTGATTGCGAGTCCATGTGTTGCCCGTGGTCCGGCCTTGATCCGAATTGATCGCATAGTTATGCGCCCCTTGGAGATCTTCCCCCTCGTGATGGACGTACTTGTCGTTACGAGAGTTCTTCTTTTTCCCCTTCGGATCTGCGTCTTTCGAGGATGGTCTTGCCGGCTTATGTTTTTGCGATAAGACTTTAGTTTCTTCCTCGACTATGATGTAGTCCGTTGCTTTGTGGAGGGCGTCCTGGATCGTTCGCGGTTTATCGAGAGTTATCCATTTTCTGAATTTCGACTTGTACCAGAGCGTCTTTCTTAGCGCGTTGATGGCCACTTTGTCGCTTATCCCGCTGACCCTGGATATTATCAGCTTGAACCGACTGATAAACTCGCGGAGGGGTTCGTCTTCCCTCTGGGAGAGACTCCAGAGGTCAACATCGGAGGTTTCTCTGTCTATGAATACAGAGTACTGTTTGAGAAATTCCGATGCGAGCTGTCGAAAACTCCCGATGGTGTTGCGACGAAGGCGTGCGAACCATTCGAGCGCTGCTCCTTCAAGATTTTCGACGAACAGGCGGCAATAGCCGGCATCTTTTTCGCCGTCCTTCAGTCTTGCTCTTCCCATCGCGATGTGGAAAGCCTGAAGGTGCGCTTTTGGATCGGCCGTACCATCGTACTTCGGTACTTTGATCTTTCCCGGATCGGACACCCTCATGTCCGAAATATGACTGGTAAAGGGGGTCTTTCGAGCTCCTTCTAGCAGTCGATCGATCTCGGGGGCAGCACTAGTAGAATGATGGATTTGAGACTTTACGGCTCTCACTTCTGCCGCAGTCTTGGTGATGTAGTCGCGAAGATCGCGGATGACCGATGTCTCGTCAGTAGATTTCCGAGCCTGTCGGTGTTTACTGCGGGTAAGCTCGGTTTGCCTTTCAGCCAGCTCCTCCTGTTCGTTCCAATAGGCGATCTCTTCTTCTTCCGTCATTGGTTTTTCGAACGGGGAACCTTCCCGAGCAGATCGGCTCCTGGTCCTTCTTGGATGTCTGTCGACATCCTCGTCGGTGTCGTTGGAGACATCGCTAGGATCCAGGTCAATGTGTTCGGCTTCGTTATCCTCCGAGTCCTTTGCAGGGGGCGGAAGACTTTCAGAGTTCCCCTTTTCGATGGGAGATTTCTCGCTAGGGTTTTGACCGGAAGGTCGTTCCCGCGCGACTCCTGTTCTATCGAGTGGGGTGGCAAAGTCGAGCCTCTTCCCGCGGATTTTGGTGGTTCCGCGGGGATGGATTGCTTGGGTCCTTGCCGTTAAGGTTTCAACCTGTTTGGTCAAGGTATTCACGAGCTTATCCTGTTCTTCCGACCTTTTCTAATAGGTGGCGAACATTTTTTGAACTCCTCGAGCGTCGCGGCGTTGGCTTGCGCGTTGGCCGCGGATACGTCCGCTACTGGAGTGTGGAGATCGGTGCCGCTGCCTCCGTTAAGAGGAATTTGCACGTTATCCGCGTCGCTGGTTGACATGTCTGACTGTGTGTGGCTTTTGCGGGTTAGATTGATCCGTACCCCCCCTCCTTCTAGCGCCAAACTGTGGGAACCGAAATTCACACTGTCGATTTTCGTTTAAATAAGGAAACTAGGAAAACCCTAATTTCCCAGAGGACCCGGATATCTGTTAATTACCACACGTCAAGCAATCACACGAGAATAACAACGACAAAGTATAATAAATCGAGAAAGAGAGCAAAGAAGATCTTATTCCGAATTTGCGTATGAGCGTTTACAACAAGGTATAAGCCTGGGCTCGAGAGCTGTCGGCGAGATTCCTAGTTTTAGTAACCCTAAGACGGCTAAACCTAATTGAGTCGCAGCTCGAAATAACAAAAACGGAAAATTGCCTAAATTGCTCTAAGTGCTAAGTTTGCTCTGAAAAAAGTTCCCTTCTCTGCTCCTCGCCTAGGACTCCTTATATACTAGCTCCAAGGTCGGTTTACGCTTTTACTCTTCTGCCCTTAAGCCGTCATAGCATAAAAATGGAGATATTCCATTTTTCCCGATCTTCACAATTATCTTCAAAACTTCCGTATTTATCCGCGGAAACTTGACATTTATCCTTCCTCGTGGGCCAAGCGTGAACCATGCTGTGGTTCATGGGCTTTTGGTTAGGAAAAATCGTAGGATGGGCCTCGAGTCGTGTTTTAGGTCCCTTTGGGCCGTCTTCCGACTCGACACATTTACTACGAGTTTTCCGCGGTTTCTAATCCGCAAAGTTTGATCGATGAATTAGAATAGCGGGAAACATGGACTGAGCTTGCTATGGTCTTCGGGAGATAGCATTCGAAGGTTTGACGAGAATGCAAGGACTGGTGTCGTATCGATGTTCGGAAAGGTTCAATCGCTACACAGCGACCGAACTTTGGCTCGACCCCGGTCGCTATGTAGTGACCAAGCGAGACGAGTGCTCGGTCGCTACGTAGCGACCGAGCTTTGGCTCGAGCTCGGTCGCTACGTAGCGACCGAGTTTTGGCTCGAGCTTGGTCGCTACGTAGCGACCGAGCAGGACGATCGCTCGGTCGCTACGTAGCGACCGAGCTTTGGCTCGAGCTCGGTCGCTACATAGCGACCGAGCTTCGGCTCGAGCTTGGTCGTTACGTAGCGACCGAGCGGGACGAGCGCTCGGTCGCTACGTAGCGACCGAGCTTGGCTCAGGTTTGGTTGCTGCATAGCGATCGGACGGCGTGTATGCGCGGTGACCGAGCTTGGTTTGTTTGGTTTGAATCCCAAAGGATACTTCTTCGTAAAAACTTCGATTTGGTTATTTTTACGAAAATTACATCTCTCCTTTTACTATCTCTTTCGGAAATACGATCTCCGAAGATTTTCGGGTGGTAATTCCGTCGTAACCGTTTTTGACCCCAACAGTTCTTGAAGTTCTTAGGAAAGAAAAACTCTTTGCAAATCTTGGTAAATGCTCTTTTGTAACAGATCACGTGGTGTTCTTAGGTTTTGTTGTAGGTTCTGATGGACTTAGAGTGGACGAGGAGAAAATCAAAGCCATCCGAGACTGGCCAAGTCCTTCGACCATGGGCGAGGTAAGAAGCTTTCATGGTCTGGCCGGTTTCTGTAGACGGTTTGTTCCGGACTTCAGTTCCATTGCTGCTCCTCTGACTGAAGTGATCAACAAGAACGTCGGTTTCAAATGGGAACAAGCCCAAGAAAAAGCTTTTCAGATGTTAAAAGTGAAGTTGACTCATGCTCCTTTACTTGTACTTCCTGATTTTTCTAAAACTTTTTGAGATTGAATGTGATGCTTCCGGAGTTGGGATTGGTGCTGTCTTGATGCAGGATAGGAAACCCATTGCATACTTCAGTGAGAAGCTTGGAGGCGCCACACTCAACTACCCCACATATGACCAGGAGCTATATGCTTTGGTGAGACCTCGCCAAACGTGGCAACACTATCTTTGGCCTAATGAGTTTGTTATCCACACGGACCACCAGTCCTTGAGACATCTTAAGGGTCAACATAAGCTGAACAAGAGACACGCACGTTGGGTTGAGTTCATTGAGACATTTCCTTATGTTATCAAGTACAAGCAAGGTAAGGAAAATGTTGTGGCTGATGCTTTGTCTCGAAGGTATACTCTTCTTTCAGCCCTTGAAACTAAACTACTTGGTTTTGAATTTATCAAAGACTTGTATGTGACTGATCCGGATTTCAAAGAAATATTTCAGAAATGTTCCAAAGTGCCTTATGGAAAATACTATCAAAATTCTGGATTTTTGTTCTTTGATAACCGCTTGTGTGTGCCCCAATGTTCTTTGAGGGAGTTGTTTCTCAGGGAATCTCATGGAGGAGGTCTTATGGGACAGTTTGGAGTCAAGAAGACATACAAGACGGTTTATGATCACTTCTACTGGCCAAGCTTGATGAAGGACGTTGAGAGGATTTGTGGCCGATTTGTGATCTGCAAGAAATCCAAAACCAAGACATCTAATCACGGTTTGTATTCGGCTCTACCCATTCCTTCTCATCCTTGGGTAGATATTTCTATGGATTTTTTTCTTGGTTTGCCTAGGACTAAAACTGGCCGAGACTCTATCTTTGTGGTTGTTGATAGGTTTTCAAAAATGGCTCATTTCATTCCATGTCATAAAACTAATGATGATGTGCAAGTTGCTGAATTGTTCTTTAGGGAAATTGTTACATTGCATGGTATGCCTAAGACCATTGTCTCTGATCGTGATGCTAAGTTCCTTAGCTATTTTTGGAAAACTTTGTGGTCTAAATTAGGAACCAGATTGATGTTCTCTACGATTTGTCACCCATAAACTGATGGCCAAACTGAAGTAGTGAATAGAACTTTGTCTGCATTGCTTAGATCATTGGTTAAGAAAAACCTTAAGCATTGGGAAGAATGTTTGCCTCATGTTGAGTTTGCTTATAACAATGCTATGCATTCTGCTACTAAGTTCTCTCCTTTTAAAGTCGTTTATGGCTTTAATCCCTTATCTCCACTTGATCTTTTGCCTTTGCCTTTGAGTGAAAGAGTTAGAAAAGATGGCAAAAGGAAAGCAGACACTATCAAGAAGTTACATGAGCAGGTTCATGCAAACATTGCAGCCAAAACCGAAGGGTACAAAAGATATGCCAACAGGAAGAGAAAGGAGGTCATCTTTGAGGAGGGTGATTTTGTTTGGGTTCATTTGAGGAAGGAACGGTTTCCAGAAGAAAGAAAGTCTAAACTTATGCCTCGGGTCGATGGTCCATTTCAGATCCTTAGAAAGATCAATGACAATGCCTATCAACTTGATTTGCAAGGTAAGTATGATATTTCTTCAAGCTTTAATGTGTCTGATCTTTCTCCTTTTCTTGTAGATGATCCAGATTTGTGGACAAATGCTTTTGAAGAAGGAGGGAATGATGTGCCCCAGTCTATGGGCCAGACCAATCAGAACGTTCCAGACGTCCCAGCTGAGGTTCATCCTACCAATCAGATCAGACAGATCCAAAGGGCCGTCTATCGGCTCGACCCGTGAACGTCCGGATTGGAGCTTCGTCCAGATCCTCGACCAGATGCTCAAACTGACCGAACTGATGCCCGTCCCTCCCGGCCAACTCGACAAGCCAAGACTGATGGCCAAGCCAGACTTGACTTGGATCATGCCAGACTTGAGAAGGATCATGCCAGACTTGAGAATGATCATGCCAGACTTGAGAAAGATCATGCCAGACTTGACTTGGATCATGAGGTTTGACACAATGATCGAGACTTCTCTCTTTTAGCTCGATTGGCTCGTACCGCATGTACCGACGACCGTGCTGATGATCTCTCTACCCTGTTTGATCCGATCATGGACTTTTCCTTTGGAAATTTCTCTAAGGCAAGGATCCTTAAGCTATCAGAAGACTTGGGTTTTGTTGGAACGCAACTTGTCCGATCAGAACGCCCCGCAGCCTTAGCAGAACATCCCGCGGCCCTTGCTGAACGTCCCGCCAATGTGATTGTCCTTACCGCCTTGGACTTAGCCGGTTCAGATGCATCTTGATGGAAGCTGATCAGTCACATTAATTAAGTCTTCTCTTTATTTTCGTGTAAAGACTTGATCAAGTTCTAGATCTACATTTCATTTAATTCCTAGATCTACAAAACACTATAAGTATGAAACTCTTTCATTTTAATAAATCAGAAATCGTTTTTGTCTAAAGTTTGAGTTAAACTCTTTGTTCTTTGTTTAAGAACTTGTCTTGTTTCTTGGTGAGCCATATCCAAGTAAACACTTCCTCAAATCGTTGGTCTTGTGAGTCATATCAAGCAACGACGAGAGATCCTTCACGTGGTGGTCTTGTGGGTCATATCAAGCACCATTTGGAGTCGGGAATATCGAAGGCCTTTCCGCAACCTTCGTGCGACCCTTCAATCCATCCAGTTCTCCATCCGGAGTTCATATCCAAATCTGATCCATTCGAGTGAGCCGATCTTAGGGTCCTTCAAGTGGTATCAGAGCCGCTCGTTATAAAATAACGCAGGTGTCCTAATATGAGCTCAACGAGAACAGAAATCTCGTGTGGAACAAAAGGGTAAAAGCTCGTTTGATTCTGATTTTCAGTACGAATACGAACCATGAAAGAGTGGCCTATCGATCCTTTAGACCTTCGGAATTTGTGGCAGCCAAGCATTCATAGCGACGTTGCTTTTTAATCCTTCGATGTCGGCTCTTCCTATCATTGTGAAGCAGAATTCACCAAGTGTTGGATTGTTCACCCACCAATAGGGAACGTGAGCTGGGTTTAGACCGTCGTGAGACAGGTTAGTTTTACCCTACTTATGCCCGCGTCGCAATACTAATTCAACCTAGAACGAGAGGAACTGTTGATTCGCACAATTGGTCATCGCACTTGGTTGAAAAGCCAGTGGCGCGAAGCTACCGTGCGCTGGATTATGACTGAACGCCTCTAAGTTAGAATCTGGGCTAGAAGCGACGCATGCGCCCGCCGCCCGATTGCCGACCCTTAGTAGGAGCTTCGGCTCCCAAAGGCACCTGTCGTTGGCTAAGTCCGTTCGGCAGAAGCGCCATTCAGACCGCCTTTGATGTGCTGCAGTCCATGGATCATTACATGGAACCAGCTCAGCATGGAGTTCACGACGTTCTGAACATTTCAACCGAGGTTCATGTTTTTCACCGTGCCAGACTTGACTTGGATCATGCTAGACTTGAGAAAGATCATGCCAGACTTGAGAAAGATCATGCCAGACTTGAGAAAGATCATCCCAGACTTGAGAAAGATCATGCCAGACTTGACTTGGATCATGAGGTTTCAAAAAATGATCAAGACTTCTCTGAGAGAAACACTTGAGTGGGTGAGATAAAACACTTGAGAGTGTGAGGTTTTATTTTCTAACTTTTTTGTTGGGATTTTCAGGTTATGATGTTTGGTCTCCAAAGGAAAAGTAGCAAGGAGAAATCCCCACAACAAACTATCTTTGAATAATTTTGATGAGTTTGTTAGTGTGCAAGATAGGCCAAACAGGAGGTGCAATGAACCTTTCAAGTCGTCCCAAGGTGAAGCTGATCCAAAGAGGCGTTTGCTTCAGTTTGATGTCCAAGAGTTTTGTGATAACTTTGTGGAGGAAGTGGTGAAAACCCTCAAGGATGTCAACCAGACCCATAAGAAGAGCACATCCACACGTGCACCTGTAGCTGAGCCATCCTTATTCATCAGCAAGAAATCCAAAGGTAAATCTGAAACCCATGTTGAGGAGTTGAAAGATATTTCAGATTCTTTACCCATCTATTGACTGTTAGGGTGATTTTGGCCGACGTGGGCTGTCTATTCAGTACACACAGGACATCCGTGGCTGTCCGCCAGCACACACAGGACGTCCATGGCTTTCTGCGGCTGTCCGTCAGCACACACAGGACGTCTGTGGCCGTCCGTGAGTGTCCGTCAGCACAAACAGGACATCCGTGGCTGTCCATCAGTACACATATCAGCATGTTGGTCCTTGGACTCAGCACGCTGACCCTTCCCGTGGACTGTTCGGGTGATTTTGGCCCCCGTGGGCTGTCTGTTCAGTTCACACAGGATGTCCGTGGGTGTCCGCCCGCACACACAGGACATCTGTGGCTGTCTGTGTGTCTCCGTCAGCACACACAAGACGTCTGTGGCTGTCCATCAGTACACATATCAGCACATTGGTCCTTGGACTCAGCACGCTGGCCATTCCCGTGGACTTTTCGGCTGACTTTGGCCCACGTGGGCTGTCTGTTCAGTACACACAGGATGTCCGTGGGTGTCCGTCAGCACACAAAAGACGTCTGTGTGTGTCCGTCAGCACACACATGACGTCTGTGGCTGTCCGTGTGTGTCCGTGTCTCTCCGTCAGCACACACAGGACGTTCGTGGCTGTCCATCAGTACACATATCAGCACGTTGGTCCTTGGACTCAGCACGCTGACCCTTCCTGTGGACTGTTCGGGTGATTTTGGCCCATGTGAGCTGTCTGTTCAGTACACACAGGATGTCCGTGGCTGTCCGTCAGCACCCACAGGACTTCCGTGGCTGTCTGTGGCTGTCTGTGTGTATCCGTGTGTGTTCGTCAGCACACACAGGACATCCGTGGCTGTCCATCAGTACACATATCAGCACGCTGGTCCTTGGACTCAGCACGCTGACCCTTCCCGTGGACTGTTCGGGTGATTTTGGCCCCCGTGGGATGTCTGTTCAGTTCAAACAGGATGTCCGTGGGTGTCCGCCAGCACACACAGGACGTCCGTGGCTGTCCGTGTGTGTCCGTGTGTGTCCATGTGTCTCCGTCAGCACACACAGGACGTCTGTGGCTGTCCATCTGTACACATATCAGCACGTTGGTCTTTGGACTCAGCACGCTGGCCCTTCCCGTGGACTTTTCGGCTGATTTTGGCCCACGTGGGCTGTCTGTTCAGTACACACAGGACGTCTGTGGGTGTCCGTCAGCACACACAGGACGTCCGTGTGTGTCCGTCAGCACACACAGGATGTCCGTGGCTATCCGTGTGTGTTCGTGTCTCTCCGCCAGCACACACAAAACGTCCGTGGCTGTCCATCAGTACACATATCAGCACGTTGGTTCTTGGACTCAGCAGGCTGACCCTTCCTGTGGACTGTTCGGGTGATTTTGGCCCATGTGAGTTGTCTGTTCAGTACACACAGGACGTCCGTGGCTGTCCGTCAGCACACACAGGACGTCCGTGGCTGTCTGTCAGCACACACAGGACGTCCGTGGCTGTCCGTGTGTGTCCGTTTTTGTCCGTCAGCACACACATGACATCCGTGGCTGTCCATCAGTACACATATCAGCACGCTGGTCCTTGGACTCAGCACGCTGGCCCTTCCCGTGGACTTTTCGTCTGATTTTAGCCCACCTGGGCTGTCTGCTCAGTAAACACACGACGTCCGTGTGTGTCTGTCAGCACACACAGGACGTCTGTGTGTGTCCGCCAGCACACACAGGACGTCCGTGGGTGTCCGTGTGTGTCAGTGTGTCTCTTTCAGCACACACAGGACGTCCGTGGCTGTCCATCAGTACACATATCAGCACGTTGGTCCTTGGACTCAGCACGCTGACGCTTCCCATGGACTGTTCATGTGATTTTGGCCCATGTGAGCTGTTTGTTCAGTACAAACAGGACGTCCGTGGGTGTCCGCCAGCACACACAGGACGTCCGTGGTTGTCTGTGACTGTCCGTAAGCACACACAGGACGTCTGTGGCTGTCCGTGTGTGTTTGTCAGCACACACAAGACGTTTGTGGGTGTCCGTTAGCACACACAGGACGTCCGTATGTGTCCGTCAGCACACACAAGACGTCTGTGTGTGTCCGTCAGCACAAACAGGACGTCAGTGGCTGTCTGTGTTTGTCTGTGTGTGTCCGTCAGCACACACAGGACGTTTGTGGCTGTCCATCAGTCCACATATCAGCATGTTGGTCCATGGACTCAGGACGCTGGCCCTTCCTATTGACTGTTAGGGTGATTTTGGCCGACGTGGGCTGTCTATTCAGTACACACAGGACATCCGTGGCTGTCCGCCAGCACACACAGGACGTCCATGGCTTTCTGCGGCTGTCCGTCAGCACACACAGGATGTCTGTGGCCGAACGTGAGTGTCCGTCAGCACAAACAGGACATCCGTGGCTGTCCATCAGTACACATATCAGCATGTTGGTCCTTGGACTCAGCACGCTGACCCTTCCCGTGGACTGTTCGGGTGATTTTGGCCCCCGTGGGCTGTCTGTTCAGTTCACACAGGATGTCTGTGGGTGTCCGCCCGCACACACAGGACATCTGTGGCTGTCTGTGTGTCTCCGTCAGCACACACAAGACGTCTGTGGCTGTCCATCAGTACACATATCAGCACATTGGTCCTTGGACTCAGCACGCTGGCCATTCCCGTGGACTTTTCGGCTGACTTTGGCCCACGTGGGCTGTCTGTTCAGTACACACAGGATGTCCGTGGGTGTCCGTCAGCACACACAAGACGTCTGTGTGTGTCCGTCAGCACACACATGACGTCTGTGGCTGTCCGTGTGTGTCCGTGTCTCTCCGTCAGCACACACAGGACGTTCGTGGCTGTCCATCAGTACACATATCAGCACGTTGGTCCTTGGACTCAGCACGCTGACCCTTCCTGTGGACTGTTCGGGTGATTTTGGCCCATGTGAGCTGTCTGTTCAGTACACACAGGATGTCCGTGGCTGTCCGTCAGCACCCACAGGACTTCCGTGGCTGTCTGTGGCTGTCTGTGTGTATCCGTGTGTGTTCGTCAGCACACACAGGACATCCGTGGCTTTCCATCAGTACACATATCAGCACGCTGGTCCTTGGACTCAGCACGCTGACCCTTCCCGTGGACTGTTCGGGTGATTTTGGCCCCCGTGGGATGTCTGTTCAGTTCAAACAGGATGTCCGTGGGTGTCCGCCAGCACACACAGGACGTCCGTGGCTGTCCGTGTGTGTCCGTGTGTGTCCATGTGTCTCCGTCAGCACACACAGGACGTCTGTGGCTGTCCATCTGTACACATATCAGCACGTTGGTCTTTGGACTCAGCACGCTGGCCCTTCCCGTGGACTTTTCGGCTGATTTTGGCCCACGTGGGCTGTCTGTTCAGTACACACAGGACGTCTGTGGGTGTCCGTCAGCACACACAGGACGTCCGTGTGTGTCCGTCAGCACAAACAGGACGTCCGTGGCTATCCGTGTGTGTTCGTGTCTCTCCGCCAGCACACACAAAACGTTCGTGGCTGTCCATCAGTACACATATCAGCACGTTGGTTCTTGGACTCAGCAGGCTGACCCTTCCTGTGGACTGTTCGGGTGATTTTGGCCCATGTGAGTTGTCTGTTCAGTACACACAGGACGTCCGTGGCTGTCCGTCAGCACACACAGGACGTCCGTGGCTGTCCGTCAGCACACACAGGACGTCTGTGGCTGTCCGTGTGTGTCCGTTTTTGTCTGTCAGTACGCACATGACAACCGTGGCTGTCCATCAGTACACATATCAGCACGCTGGTCCTTGGACTCAGCACGCTGGCCCTTCCCGTGGACTTTTCGTCTGATTTTGGCCCACGTGGGCTGTCCGCTCAGTACACACAGGACATCCGTGTGTGTCTGTCAGCACACACAGGATGTCTGTGTGTGTCCGTCAGCACACACAGGACATCCGTGGGTGTCCGTGTGTGTCCGTGTGTGTCTGTCAGCACACACAGGACGTCCGTGGCTGTCCATCAGTACACATATCAGCACGTTGGTCCTTGGACTCAGCACGCTGACGCTTCCCGTGGACTGTTCATGTGATTTTGGCCCATGTGATCTGTCTGTTCAGTATAAACAGGACGTCCGTGGGTGTCCGCCAGCACACACAGGACGTCCGTGGCTGTCTGTGACTGTCCGTAAGCACACACAGGACGTCTGTGGCTGTCCGTGTGGGTTTGTCAGCACACACAGGACGTCTGTGGGTGTCCGTCAGCACACACAGGACGTCTGTATGTGTCCGTCAGCACACACAAGACGTCTGTGTGTGTCCGTCAGCAGAAACAGGACGTCAGTGGCTGTCTGTGTTTTTCTGTGTGTGTCCGTTAGCACACACAGGACGTTTGTGGCTGTCCATCAGTCCACATATCAGCACGTTGGTCCATGGACTCAGCATGCTGGCCCTTCCTATTGACTGCTAGGGTGATTTTGGCCGACGTGGGCTGTCTATTCAGTACACACAGGACATCCGTGGCTGTCCGCCAGCACACACAGGACGTCCATGGCTGTCCGCGGCTGTCTGTCAGCACACACAGGACGTCTGTGGCTGTCCGTGTATGTCCGTCAGCACAAACAGGACATCCGTGGCTGTCCATCAGTACACATATCAGCACGTTGGTCCTTGGACTCAGCACGCTGACCCTTCCCGTGGACTGTTCGGGTGATTTTGGCCCCCGTGGGCTGTCTGTTCAGTTCACACAGGATGTCCGTGGGTGTCCGCCCGCAGACACAGGACATCCGTGGCTGTCCGTGTGTGTCCGTGTGTGTCTGTGTGTCTCCGTCGGCACACACAAGACGTCTGTGGCTGTCCATCAGTACACATATCAGCACGTTGGTCCTTGGACTCAGCACGCTGGCCCTTCCCGTGGACTTTTCGGCTGATTTTGGCCCACGTGGGCTGTCTGTTCAGTACACACAGGATGTCCGTGGGTGTCCGTCAGCACACACAAGACGTCCGTGTGTGTCCGTCAGCACACACATGACGTCTGTGGCTGTCCGTGTGTGTCCGTGTCTCTCCGTCAGCACACACAGGACGTTCGTGGCTGTCCATCAGTACACATATCAGCACGTTTGTCCTTGGACTCAGCACGCTGACCCTTCCTGTGGACTGTTCGGGTGATTTTGGCCCATGTGAGCTGTCTGTTCAGTACACACAGGACGTCCGTGGCTGTCCGTCAGCACACACAGGACGTCCGTGGCTGTCCGTGTGTGTCCGTGTGTGTCCGTTTTTGTCCGTCAACACACACAGGACATCCGCGGCTGTCCATCAGTACACATATCAGCACGCTGGTCCTTGGACTCAGCACGCTGGCCCTTCCCGTGGACTTTCCGTCTGATTTTGGCCCACGTGGGCAGTCTGCTCAGCACACACAGGACGTCCGTGGGTGTCCGTGTGTGTCCGTGTGTGTCCGTGTGTCTCCATCAGCACACACATGACGTATGTGGCTGTCCATCAGTACACATATCAGCACGTTGGTCCTTGGACTCAGCACGCTGACCCTTCCCGTGGACTGTTCATGTGATTTTGGCCCATGTGAGCTGTATGTTCAGTACACACAGGACGTCCGTGGGTGTCCGCCAGCACACATAGGACGTCCGTGGCTGTCTGTGACTGTCCGTCAGCACACACAGGACGTCTGTGGCTGTCCGTGTGTGTTTGTCAGCACACACAGGACGTCCGTGGCTGTCCATCAGTACACATATCAGCACGTTGGTCCTTGGACTCAGCACGCTGACCCTTCCTGTGGACTGTTCATGTGATTTTGGCCCATGTGAGCTGTCTGTTCAGTACACATATCAGCACGCTGGTCCTTGGACTCAGCATGCTGGTCCTTGGACTCAGCATGCTGACCCTTCCCGTGGACTGTTTGGGTGATTTTGGCCCCCGTGGGCTGTCTGTTCAGTTCAAACAGGATGTCCGTGGGTGTCCGCCAGCACACACAAGACGTCTGTGCTGTCCGTGTGTGTCCGTGTGTGTCCATGTGTCTCCGTCAGCACACACAGGACGTCTGTGGCTGTCCATCTGTACACATATCAGCACGTTGGTCCTTGGACTCAGCACGCTGGCCCTTCCCGTGGACTTTTCGGCTGATTTTGGCCCACGTGGGCTGTCTGTTCAGTACACACAGGACGTCTGTGGGTGTCCGTCAGCACACACAGGACGTCCGTGTGTGTCCGTCAGCACACACAGGACGTCTGTGGCTATCCGTGTGTGTTCGTGTCTTTCCGCCAGCACACACAAAACGTCCGTGGCTGTCCATCAGTACACATATCAGCACGTTGGTCCTTGGACTCAGCACGCTGGCCCTTCCCGTGGACTTTTCGGCTGATTTTGGCCCACGTGGGCTGTCTGTTCAGTAAACACAGGATGTCCGTGGGTGTCCGTCAGCACACACAAGACGTCCGTGTGTGTCCGTCAGCACACACAGGACATCCGTGGCTGTCCATCAGTACACATATCAGCACGTTGGTCCTTGGACTCAGCACGCTGACCCTTACTGTGGACTGTTCGGGTGATTTTGGACAATGTGAGCTGTCTGTTCACTACACACAGGACGTCTGTGGCTGTCCGTCAGCACACACAGGACGTCCGTGGCTGTCCGTGTGTGTCCGTGTGTGTCCTTTTTTGTCCGTCAGCACACACAGGACATCCGCGGCTGTCCATCAGTACACATATCAGCACGCTGGTCCTTGGACTCAGCACGCTGGCCCTTCCCGTGGACTTTCCGTCTGATTTTGGCCCACGTGGGCAGTCTGCTCAGCACACACAGGACGTCCGTGGGTGTCCGTGTGTGTCCGTGTGTCTCCGTCAGCACACACATGACATCTGTGGCTGTCCATCAGTACACATATCAGCACGTTGGTCCTTGGACTCAGCACGCTGACCCTTCCCGTGGACTGTTCATGTGATTTTGGCCCATGTGAGCTGTCTGTTCAGTACAAACAGGACATCCGTGGGAGTCCGCCAGCACACACAGGACGTCCGTGGCTGTCTGTGACTGTCCGTCAGCACACACAGGACGTCTGTGGCTGTCCGTGTGTGTTTGTCAGCACACATAGGACGTCCGTGGGTGTCCTTCAGCACACACAGGACGTCCGTATGTGTCCGTCAGCACACACAAGACGTCCGTGTGTGTCCGTCAGCACACACAGGGCGTCAGTGGCTGTCTGTGTTTGTCTGTGTGTGTCCATCAGCACACACAGGACGTTTGTGGCTGTCCATCAGTCCATATATCAGCACGTTGGTCCATGGACTCACCACGCTGGCCCTTCCTGTTGAGTGTTAGGGTGATTTTGGCCCACGTGGGCTGTCTATTCAGTACACACAGGACGTCCGTGGCTGTCCGCCAGCACACACAGGACGTCAGTGGCTGTCCGTGTGTGTCCGTCAGCACATGCAGGACGTCCGTGGCTGTCCATCAGTACACATATCAGCACGCTGGCCCATCCCGTGGACTTTTTGGGTGAGTTTGGCCCACGTGGGCTGTCTGTTCAGTACACATAGGACGTCCGTGGGTGTCCGTCAGCACACACAGGACGTCCGTGTGTGTCCGTCAGCACCCACAGGACTTCCGTGGCTGTCTGTGGCTGTCCGTGTGTATCCGTGTGTGTCCGTCAGCACACACAGGACATCCGCGGCTGTCCATCAGTACACGTATCAGCACCTTGTCCTTGGACTCAGCACGCTGGCCCTTCCTGTGGACTTTCCGTCTGATTTTGGCCCACGTGGGCAGTCTGCTCAGCACACACAGGACGTCCGTGGGTGTCCGTGTGTGTCCGTGTGTGTCCGTGTGTCTCCGTCAGCACACACAGGACGTCTGTGGCTGTCCATCAGTACACATATCAGCATGTTGGTCCTTGGACTCAGCACGCTGACCCTTCCCGTGGACTGTTCATGTGATTTTGGCCCATGTGAGCTGTCTGTTCAGTACAAACAGGACGTCCGTGGGTGTCCGCCAGCACACACAGGACGTCCGTGGCTGTCTGTGACTGTCCGTCATCACACACAGGACGTCTGTGGCTGTCCGTGTGTGTTTGTCAGCACACATAGGAGTGGCCATCCAAGTAGAGGTTCCCATAGTTAGGCGCGGTCCGACTACCCGGAGTGGAACCAGGGCCTTGCGAGAAGGTTTCACCAAAGCTGTCCAACAAATCCTTGATCAAGATGGACAGACGGACCAGGACCAGCTGCTGATTGAGATGATGGTCCAGTTGAAGATTCAAGATCAAGCCGGCCCAACGGAGGTTCAGGACGCGGCCGACCCGATCCAGTTCAGACTCAACCAAGCCGGACTTCTCATTTCCACATCCGAGCTTGGTCCAGACTCAGTTTCCATTTCATCCACTCCAACTCTTCCCGGTTCTGAGATCTAGCCAACCACCAAGGGGAGTAGCATGTGTTGTACTCTTTTTCCTCACCAGGTTTTGTCCCATTGGGTTTTCTTGGTAAGGTTTTAATGAGGCAACATGCAAGCATGCTATTAGCCTTGGTCTAGGCCTTCTCAAACCGGCAACCAGATGTCTGGTTTATTTTAATTTATTTGGTTAAGACTTTGGGCTATTGTTTCAGCCTCATTTTCGGCCAGCTTGTTTAAGGCCTTTTGTAAGACCCGAACCCTGGCCTCTCGACCTGATGGAGTCCGCAGGCTTACTTATTAATTTCTCTGCTTGTTTGATCCATTTTTAAGTCTATTAGTTACTAAGTCATATTCGAATATGAGGTTCATAAACAAAGGAACAGATTGCACAGCGGAATAACAATGTATAAACTTTGTATTACTTAGAAACATGAGATTCAATACACAACTTCTTAACAGTCTCATAGACAATCACTAGTTCATCCCTAGCATCATCTAACCACACGTTACACAGCCTCTCACTGACCGAGCCTTCACGGCTCCTTGGCTTGACCAGAATCATCCTTAGTTCCTGAAACCACAACCAGATAAGCATTAATCATAACCGAGAATAGAACGGATTGATTCTACAATGCTTGGCTTGGTTCCTAGAACTTAGATAAACCTCAGTCCACATAATCATAAAACGTATGAACCTACCTACCGTATCCTAAGTCATTCAACCAACCACCCCTTGACTTAGAATCAGATAGATAGTCCAGAATAGATAACACAGAACACACGAACAGATCCGGATCGTCCCCAAAGACCAATCCGTCTATCCGGATAGAATCTAGGTGCGACCGGCCAATGGAGTCCGGCTCAATGGCCCAACGGACTCCCTTACCTGATCCGGCCTTAGGCCTGGATCCAATCGGCCTAGTAAGCCTCAAGCCTAATCCGGAAGGCTTAGCAACCGGTCAGACCTTGCGACTCTACCTTGGCTTAGACAAACCGTGACCTTGTCTTAACTAGACAAGCCATAGGCTGATCCATAAGGATCGGTCCTAACCTGTCCCGAAAGACACCGTTTGGAACATGCACCCTTTGGCCAATCGTGCCTCTTGGTCCTCGTACCTTCTGATGTTCGCAACCTTTGGTAACTCGTACCTTTTGGTCCCTGACACCCATTGGCAACTCACAACCTTTGAACACTCATGACTCTTGACAACTCGTGCCCTTTGGGTCATTCCCAACCGTTCGTCCTAACCGCCCAGTCTTGGTGCGATCGGATCATCCGTCTAACCGACCCGTGTCTAGGCTAGCGGTCTGGTTATGTTCGGCCAAAGCCTAGGGACGTGTCCCTTGGACTCAACCAACACAACCTTTCGTGTTTAACCAGAGAGAAGAGAAGAGAAACGAATTGAAATAGATAAGGAGAGCCGGATGGGACTTAGGAACCGAGCAGAGCCGCGGTGCGGTCGCATGGACCGTCCGTTCGGTCTGATGGAGCCACGGCCCATCATATACCTTGTGATCCACGTCTGGGTTCTCCATGCTCTTCTCCTTGTCTTGATCTCCCATTCTTGACCGGAGTTAGTTCTCAAACGATCAGAGTCGCCGGAACACAACACCACTACAATCGGCCTTTCTCTTGGCCGGAACTCTCTCTTTCTCTTTTTCTTTCTCTCTACGTTTTTCTCTGAGTATTTTACTCTGGAATTGGATAATGAAATCGACCAGAGAGCCCCCATATTTATAGAAAACGAGGGGGTAAGTCTTGCCCCACGAACAGGCACGACTTGCTAGCGAATGGGCACCATCGGCCAAGAGTTGCCCCCTTTCGGCCACTTGCATCCCTTCGCCCTTTCTGATTGGGTTTGGGGTCGGCCACAAGCCCAACCCACACCCCAGGCCTCCTGGACACAGCCCACGGCCTTGCCCAAGGACCCAACAGCCCATGGCCTCATGGCCGGACCTCACAGCCCGCCACTGACCCGGACCCGGACCATCGGCCTAAAGCCCGGACTGTCCGTCTAGCTGAGATGAGCTGACTCTCAGCTGCCTCAGCTGAGTGAGCTAGTAGTCCAGCTAGTGGAGCTGACTCAGTAGGGACTGAGCTGGAGTGAACTGAACCTAGCTTCCTTGAGCTGGCCGAGCTACTCGTCCACTTCGACCTAGCTACCGTCTTACTCGTCCTAGCTGTCTCTTAGCTTGTATAAGGTTAAGTCTAAGTTTCCTTATGTCCTTAACCTTCTTTCTCGACCATGGAACGCTTGCCTTGATGTCTTAAGACTGGCTTGTACGTTTCCTCGAACCATGGCCGTCCCAACAATCCTATTCAGGATTGGGGGCGTGACAAGTCTCCCCCCCCTTGGGATGGATTCGTCCTCGAATCCGAATCGAATGCTTCCTCGGAAACAAACTGATCCAACCACTCTGGGTACTCTGCTTTCATTCTAGCTTCGGTCTCCCAAGTGATTATATCCTGACCATTACAGTCCCAGACGACCTTGACCATCTGGACCGTCTTCTTCCTTGTTGCTTTTTCCATCCTATCTATGATTCGAACTGGCCTCGTTTCTAAGGTTAGGTTCTTACCAAGATCGTCTGGAATGGCAGGAAGAGCGATGTCTTGGTCCGTCAAACATTTCCGAAGTTGGGAGACGTGGAACACATTATGAAATGCGTCCATCTTGGCCGGTAAGTCCAACTTGTAGGCCACCATCCCAACTCTTTCAATGACCTTGAACGGCCCCAAGTATCTCGGGTCTAACTTCCGTCTCCCGGAAATTCGGACTCGTCCTTTGAAGGTAATCATTTTGAGATACACCAAGTCACCTACTTGAAACTCGAGATCTTTCCTTCTTCGATCTGCATAGTTCTTTTGGCGATCTTGTGCCTGTCTCATCTTGTCCCTCAAGAACTTGATCTTTTCGGTTGTCTCTTCGACAGTCTCCGGACCAATCATGCTGCGTTCCCCAACTTGGGTCCAGCATAAGGGTGTCCTGCATGGACGCCCATACAGAGCTTCGTATGGCGACATGCCAATACTACTATGGAAACTATTGTTGTAAGCAAATTCTACCAGAGGTAGATGTTTCTCCCAGGAATCACCCCAGTCTAGAACACATGCTCGCAACATATCTTCCAATGTCTGGATCGTACGTTCAGACTGTCCATCCATCTGTGGGTGATAGGCTGTACTCGTGTTCACTCTTGTTCCTAAGGCGTTTTGGAAAGCCTTCCAGAAGTAAGATGTGAACCTTGAATCCCTATCTGAGACTATGCTTGCCGGCACACCATGTAGTCGGACGATCTCATCAATGTACTTACGTACAATCTGATCTACCCCATCCGACTTCTTGATAGCCAGGAAGTGTGCTGATTTGGTTAGTCAATCAACCACAACCCAAACCGCATCTTTCTTATTCCTTGTGGTAGGGAACCCGGTCACAAAGTCCATTGTGATGTGATCCCATTTCCATTCCGGAATAGGCAAGCTTTGTAATAACCCACTAGGCACCTGATGTTCTGCTTTGATGAGTTGGCAAGTGGAACACTTGGCCACCCATTCCGCTACATCTGCCTTCATACGGATCCAATGATAGAATTTCTTAAGGTTCTGGTACATCTTGGTCGCACCAGGATGAACCGAGAATCTGGACTTATGAGCCTCACTCATAATCTCTTCCTTTAGACTCCTATCATTAGGAACACTGATCCGTCCGTTTACTAGGATGGTACCATCCTTTGCAATCTGGTACTCCGTCCTATCATTCTGAGCAACCTTATTCAGGTTCTCGTCCTGACCTTGAGCCAACCGGATTCGAGTAAGCAGGTCGGCTTGGTTAACCGCCTCCAACCCCAAAGCTTCGGTTTCCGTAGTCAGCACATTCAGCCGCAGAGCACGGACCATACCATCCAGGTCGTCCGCCTCCCGTTCGGCCGATACATCAGCCCTCTTCTGGCTCAAAGCGTCTGCTACCAGATTAGCCTTTCCCGGATAGTAGGTGATGTCCAAATCGTAGTCAGCTACGAATTCCATCCACCTCCTCTGCCTTAAGTTTAACTCAGGCTGGGTGAATATATACTTAAGACTCTTATGGTCCGTAAGTATCTGAACTTTGGCGCCATACAAGTATGATCGCCAAATCTTTAAGGCGAATACTACCGCAGCCATTTCGAGATCATGGGTGGGGTAGTTTCCCTCATGTTTCCTCAACTGCCTTGACGCATAGGCAATGACCTTCCCATGCTGGGTCAATACGCAACCTAGCCCAGTGATGGACGCGTCCGTATAGACCACATATGGTTGATCGGCCTCCGGAAGCACTAGGACGGGTGCGCTAGTCAGCATGTTCTTAAGTGCGGAGAAACATTCCTCACACTCTTCAGCCCATGTGAACTTAACGTCCTTCCCAGTCAACCGCGTCATAGGCTGAGCCAAGCTTGCGAATCCTTTCACAAACTTTCTATAGTAACCTGCCAGCCCTAAGAAGCTTCTGACTTCCGTAGCACTGCGTGGTCGGGGCCAATCCTTGATTGCCCTGATCTTCTCTGGATCCACCGAGATGCCCTGATCGGAAACAATATGGCCGAGGAACCCAATACTCTTCTGCCAAAAGCTACATTTACTGAGTTTAGCATAGAGTTTGTGTTCTCGTAATCGTTCCAGCACGGCTCTCAAGTGTTTCCTATGAGATTCCTCATCCTTGGAATAAATTAGGATATCATCAATGAAGATGATCACAAATTCATCCAAGAAATCCCGGAACACGCTGTTCATCATTTTCATGAAAGCGGCAGGTGCATTGGTCAGACCGAACGGCATCACTACGAACTCGTAATGACCGTACCTGGTCCTAAATGCCGTCTTCCTAATATCATTTGGCTCTATAGGGATCTGATGATACCCTGAAGCCAAATCAATCTTGGAAAACCACTTGGCTCCTTTGAGTTGATCCAACACCTCGTCTATCCTGGGCAACGGGTACTTGTTCTTCACAGTAACCCTGTTCCACCCTCGATAGTCGATGCACAGACGCATGCTACCATCCTTCTTTTTCACAAAGAGGACTGGTGCACCCCAAGGGGAGCTACTTGGCCGTATGAACCCCTTGTCAAGCAATTCTTCCAATTGCTTCTTTAGCTCGGACATCTCGGCTGGAGCCATCCTGTACGGACTCTTGGACAGCGGAGCTGTCCCTGGCTCTAGTTCAATCGTAAATGGATCCGACCTATCAGGGGGGACACCCTGAGGTACCTGGAACACATCTGGGAACTTCGACACCAACGAATCCTCTGAAAGGTCTTTCAGACAGACAGAACTGCCCGGCTCTGTAGTTGTAATTGTAGCCAAAAAGGACTGACAACCCTGTTCCAACATCCGAATCGCTCGAACTGCTGAAACCACTACTTTCTCTTGAGCCGGACACAGACATTGGTACTGGATCGGTCGAAGCCCAGTCTCCAATTGCACACGACCTCTATGGCAATCGAGAGTGGCCCGATACTTTCCCAACCAGTCCATACCTAGGATCACTTCGTGATTCTTTAGGTGGACACAGACCAAATCCACAGGGAATACCTTTCCCTGTATTGACACTGGGATATTTGACATGAGACCTAGTGAGTTCATGGCTTGCCCTCCGGCCGCCCTCACTATCCCAAAATTATCTCCAGCGTCCAGACAGAACAGACCCTTTCCGACCAGTCCCGGACTCACAAAACTATGTGTAGCCCCTGTGTCGAAAAGTACGTGGGTTTCCACACCACCAATCATGAGGGTTCCTAACAGAGACCCCCTTCAGAATCCCCTAGACATTCTAGGTTCCATACCAAGCATTTTCTACTTGAATGTAAAAAGAAAAATTTAGGAATTACCAGAGATCGAATCAAACGATCCAGAAGCGCCGTCGTCCCGGGACAGCTCATACACCCTTGGTGTTGTGGTCGGCCTACTCTGGGTCGACTTGCCTGTGTCTCCACGGCCCTTCCCTTGTCCTCCTTGTAGCTTAGGACAATCCGACTTGTAGTGTCCAGTCTTGCCACATAGGAAGCAAGTCACGGAGCCGCTGCCACTGGACTGGTCTGAGAATCGGTTTGGTCGAGTGCAGTTTTGGATCGTGTGATCCATGCTGCCACATCGCACACAAGCCCCCATGGCCTTCCAGCACTCACCGGGATGATTCTTTCCACACTTGGGACATGTAGGTCGGCCACCAGAGGTCTTACCTCCGTCCACCTGGTCCCACTTCCTCTTTTTATCATTTGTTTTGCCCGACAGGCCAGACTGTGACTTAGCCTTAAGCTTAGCTTCTTCAGCCAAGTTAGACTCTAGCAAAGCCACCCGTTCCACCAGTTCTCCGACGGTGTTGAAAGTGCGGATCGAGCAATGGGTCTTCAGTTTGGGCCTTAGGCCTCGGATGAACCTACGGACCTGGACTGCCTCGTCCTCCAGCTCTCTTCCAACAAACCGTCTGAGCCGGTTGAACTCTTCTTCGTACTCTCGTACGGTCCTGCGGCCTTGGGCCAAATCTAGAAACTGAGCTTCCAGACATTCCCAAGCCTCAACTTCAAAGTCCGCAAAACTTTCCAGACTCCCATTGGTGTACTTGTCCACTGCAAGCCACCAGTTATGCGCGTCCCCTTCCAGGAAGTGAACCGCAATGTCGCGTCTGTAATCCACTGGACAGCGAGTTGATTGAATGTTTCGGACCAGCCTACTCCTCCACTCGTCTGCCACAATAGGGTCGGTGCTACCGGAGAAATGCTTCGTACCCAACCTGGATAAATGTTGAAGCAGACTCAGATAGTCCACCTTCTTTTCAGACTTTTCCGGTGGATCGATCTCGATCACCTCAACCGTTTCCACAACTGGACCATTGGTGTTGGGGGTGGTCGTAGCCACAGGCGTAGCCTGGCCAACCGAGGAGTTCACTAGTGGCATGAACAGTTGCGCCATAGCCGCAACCTGAGTCCCCATTACCTTCATGGCCTCTAACAAGTCCTCTTTGGACAGTGTTGCGGGCACATTAGCCGTTCCATCGGCCACTCTCTCATGCTGGTCACCATCACGGTTAGCGTTCGAGGATTCCACTTCCTCATCACTCTCCCGATGTTCCTGACCATCCTGTTGCGTCCCCGTAAGATTAGCCTGATCAGTAGGCAACACGTCTCTAGTGTCAGCTGCGGCCGGATCGGTTTGCAATCCGGATAGATTGGTCCCGTCCATGGCCACTTGATTAGACTGACCGGCTGTTTTCTTACTCCTTCGGGACTTTCCCGATTTGCTTTTTCCAGCCTAAGGATTCAGACAATGTTAGTACGAAACACACTAACATAAACAGAACAAAACAATCCCTAGACTAAGCAATCAAACCTCACCGTGAGACCTAATCAGCTGGCTGCGTGTGTGTGTGTGTGGACTGCCTAACCCAACTATCCTAGAATCAAGCATGCTCTGATACCAACTTGTAAGACCCGAACCCTGGCCTCTCGACCTGATGGAGTCCGCAGGCTTACTTATTAATTTCTCTGCTTGTTTGATCCATTTTTAAGTCTATTAGTTACTAAGTCATATTCGAATATGAGGTTCATAAACAAAGGAACAGATTGCACAGCGGAATAACAATGTATAAACTTTGTATTACTTAGAAACATGAGATTCAATACACAACTTCTTAACAGTCTCATAGACAATCACTAGTTTATCCCTAGCATCATCTAACCACACGTTACACAGCCTCTCACTGACCGAGCCTTCACGGCTCCTTGGCTTGACCAGAACCATCCTTAGTTCCTGAAACCACAACCAGATAAGCATTAATCATAACCGAGAATAGAACGGATTGATTCTACAATGCTTGGCTTGGTTCCTAGAACTTAGATAAACCTCAGTCAACATAATCATAAAACGTATGAACCTACCTACCGTATCCTAAGTCATTCAACCAACCACCCCTTGACTTAGAATCAGATAGATAGTCCAGAATAGATAACACAGAACACACGAACAGATCCGGATCGTCCCCAAAGACCAATCCGTCTATCCGGATAGAATCTAGGTGTGACCGGCCAATGGAGTCCGGCTCAATGGCCCAACGGACTCCCTTACCTGATCCGGCCTTAGGCCTGGATCCAATCGGCCTAGTAAGCCTCAAGCCTAATCCGGAAGGCTTAGCAACCGGTCAGACCTTGCGACTCTACCTTGGCTTAGACAAACCGTGACCTTGTCTTAACTAGACAAGCCATAGGCTGATCCATAAGGATCGGTCCTAACCTGTCCCGAAAGACACCGTTTGGAACATGCACCCTTTGGCCAATCGTGCCTCTTGGTCCTCGTACCTTCTGATGTTCGCAACCTTTGGTAACTCGTACCTTTTGGTCCCTGACACCCTTTGGCAACTCAAAACCTTTGAACACTCATGACTCTTGACAACTCGTGCCCTTTGGGTCATTCCCAACCGTTCGTCCTAACCGCCCAGTCTTGGTGCGATCGGATCATCCGTCTAACCGACCCGTGTCTAGGCTAGCGGTCTGGTTATGTTCGGCCAAAGCCTAGGGACGTGTCCCTTGGACTCAACCAACACAACCTTTCGTGTTTAACCAGAGAGAAGAGAAGAGAAACGAATTGAAATAGATAAGGAGAGCCGGATGGGACTTAGGAACCGAGCAGAGCCGCGGTGCGGTCGCATGGACCGTCCGTTCGGTCTGATGGAGCCACGGCCCATCACATACCTTGTGAACCACGTCTGGGTTCTCCATGCTCTTCTCCTTGTCTTGATCTCCCATTCTTGACTGGAGTTAGTTCTCAAACGATCAGAGTCGCCGGAACACAACACCACCACAATCGGCCTTTCTCTTGGCCGGAACTCTCTCTTTCTCTCTTTCTTTCTCTCTACGTTTTTCTCTGAGTATTTTACTCTGGAATTGGATAATGAAATCGACCAGAGAGCCCCCATATTTATAGAAAACGAGGGGGTAAGTCTTGCCCCACGAACAGGCACGACTTGCTAGCGAATGGGCACCATCGGCCAAGAGTTGCCCCCTTTCGGCCACTTGCATCCCTTCGCCCTTTCTGATTGGGTTTGGGGTCGGCCAAAAGCCCAACCCACACCCCAGGCCTCCTGGACACAGCCCACGGCCTTGCCCAAGGACCCAACAGCCCATGGCCTCATGGCCGGACCTCACAGCCCGCCACTGACCCGGACCATCGGCCTAAAGCCCGGACAGTCCGTCTAGCTGAGATGAGCTGACTCTCAGCTGCCTCAGCTGAGTGAGCTAGTAGTACAGCTAGTGGAGCTGACTCAGTAGGGACTGAGCTGGAGTGAACTGAACCTAGCTTCCTTGAGCTGGCTGAGCTACTCGTCCACTTCGTCCTAGCTACCGTCTTACTCGTCCTAGCTACCGTCTTACTTCCTTATGCCCTTAACCTTCTTTCTCGACCATGGAACGCTTGCCTTGATGTCTTAAGACTGGCTTGTACGTTTCCTCGAACCATGGCCGTCCCAACAATCCTATTCAGGATTGGGGGCGTGACACCTTTTATCTTTGAGTTCCATAAGGGGTAAACCCTATATAACCCCATGAAGTTTGTGATTTTTGCCTAAGTCTTTTATGAAATAATTTTGCCTTTGCAACCTAAAAACCCTAAGTCTTTTTCCTGTGAGAAACAAGAGAGAGCAGCCGAGTCTTATCAAGCTTCAACCACCAAGCTTGTGGCGATTCTTCACCTCCATTCCATCCATCGATTTGCCTTGAGAGTGATACACATCCAGCAAGTCAAATCCCATAGCTATCCACCTCCATCCACTGTTCTTGTTGAGAGAGATACACATCCAGCAACAAGGATCCATCCCCCATATCTCTATCCTTCTCTTATTTTGTTCTATCTTGCTTCATATAGTTCTAGATTTTCCATTCATTATAAAAACCCATAAAAGTCATATTTGCTTCTGTTCTTCATTTATCATTTAGTTTTCTTTCTGTTCATCATTTTGATTCATAAAAACTCATAAAAATAACACTCTTCTGTTTCAGGAACCAGATCAGCCATCTCCCACTCCATCGCGTCCGTCTAGCCGCTCCATAGCCGTCCGTCCGTTCTGTCCAGTCTGAGTTCTTGAACCTCCGACTGTCCATCCGTGTAGTCTGAATCCCGGCCTGTATCATTTTGGTATCAGAGCTCAAAGCTCCTACACCTTCGGTTGTATCCTATCCCTTTTTACTTTTGTTATTTGCTTGGTTCATGCTCTTGTCTTTCAAAAAAAAAAAAATTTGCACTTGTTCTTGCTGTTCTTGGCGAGTTCAAACTGGTTTTCTTGCATATCTTTTGATCCATTTTTTGTGCATCTTTCATTCAAGTAACTTGTTTTTGGCATCCATCGATTTTTACTTTCCTTTTTGATCGGATTTCCATTTAATTGCATTTAATTTTCTTGGCTTGCACTTCAAGTTTTTCCATATTTAAAAAAAGAAAAAAAGATTGTACTTTCCCATATTTAAATTTTCGATTTTAACAAAAAAAAAAAGAAGTTTTACATTCATTGCATACTTTAGTTAAATATCCTTTTCTTCTTCTTTGATTCTTTGCAAATCACCTTTTCTTTCCTCTCTTGTCGCAGGAAAACATGGGAGACCTAAATGGAGCACCAACACAAGCCGAGATTAATGCTTAGCTGATGGCTAACCATGCTGAACTCCAAGCCGCACTGGCTACTGTGACTGAGCAGCTGGCTCAGATAGCAGGAAGGGATCGAGCTAATGTTCCACGGCCAAGGAGGAGAAACCAACCCATTCCGGAAGAGCAACAGTCCCAATCCAGTGAGGACAACTCGGACACTGACCGTACCGAACCGGAAGAGCCGCGGCGCGAACGGGCCGGACGTGGGAACCGACGGGAGTATCGGGTCCAAGGCGATGGGAGCCCGGTCCGAAGGAGATTCCGAGACGATGATGTAGCTTGGCAAGGAGGCAAGGATCTCAAACTTACTCCTCCAACCTTTGCTGGAAAGGTTGATCCGGACGCCTACATTGAATGGGAGAGGCGCATGGAGTACATCTTTGAGTACTACCGCTATACCAAGGCCAAGAAGATCGCCTTAGCCGCAGCCCAACTGACGGACAATGCCCTAACCTGGTGGGACAGGGAAGTAGCCGAGGTTGGCAGAGTCTATAGGATTGAGACTTGGGAAGAGATGCGAGCTAAGCTCCGTGCAAGGTATATTCCCTCATACTATCAGCGGGACTTACTAAAACGTTTTCGCAAGTTGTCTCAGGGTACTAGGTCCGTAGAGGAGTACTTTGAGGAGTTTGAGGCTCTCAAGAACAAGCTCAGGACGTGCGAGACCGAAGAGGTTATGATGGCTCAGTTCTTGGAAGGCCTTCAAGACCGCATCGCTCGCAAGGTGGAGAGGCAGACCTACATCAACTTCAATGATCTCCTCCACTATGCCATCCAGGCCGAGCAGCACATTAAAAGGAAGAACGCCTCTAGTGCTAGGGGCAAGACGCCATGGGCTCCATCCGGATCCAAAGGGGTTGAGAAGAACAAATCCATTGAAGTGGAAAACCGGTTCAAGAAGAGCCAATCCGACCAGTCCAAACCAGGTTCATCCAAACCAGGTAAGGGACAAACCCAAGCTCAAAGAACTCGTGATATTACTTGTTTCAAATGTCAGGGGAAGGGGCACTACGCCAGGGACTGTCCGAACAAGCGTGTCATGATCCTTAAGGCAGACGGCGAGTATGAGTCCCAAGACGAGGCCGATGTAGAGATGGCTGACTCAGGTGATGAGATAGTGGACTATGCTGAAACTGGTGAGCTGCTGGTGGTCAGACGAGCTCTCAGTGCTCTCTTTGATCCAGAAACCGTCCAACGAGAGAACATCTTCCATACTAGATGTAGCGTGGAGGGCAAGGTATGTAGTCTAATTATTGATGGTGGCTCTTGCACTAATGTGGCCAGCAGGTACCTTGTTGAAAAGTTAGGACTAGCAAAGTTGCCACACCCCAGGCCATACAAGCTCAAGTGGCTCAATGATGAGACAGAGCTTAAAATCTGGGAGCAAGTTGTTGTTTCCTTTTGTATTGGTAAGTACCAGGACCAGGTGAAGTGTGATGTGGTTCCTATGCAAGCCGGCCATCTACTGTTAGGGAGGCCTTGGCAGTTTGACAAGGAGACCATTCACCATGGGAGGACTAACATCTACAGCTTTACCCACAACAACAAGAAGCACAACCTGGCTCCTCTCAGTCCACAAGAGGTGTACGAGATGCAGAGGGCCGTGGATCAGTCTGGGTGGTTTAGTAAAACTAACCTTTACATCTCTTCTAGTAAATTGATTAAATCATTGCAGCAAGACACACAGGTGCTACTAATGGTTTTCAAGGAAGGTTGTTTTGCAGGCTTTGAGGCACCAGATTGTCCAGCTGAGATGCAAGTACTAATGGACCAGTACAAGGACGTGTTCCCTGAGGAGATACCAGCCGGCTTACCACCCCTCCGAGGCATCGAACATCAGATAGACTTTGTGCCAGGCGCCCCACTTCCAAACCGAGCCGCGTACCGAGTCAATCCGGAGGAGGCTAAGGAGCTGGAGAGACAGGTCCAAGACCTCATGGACAAGGGGTACATTCGAGAGAGTCTCAGCCCATGTGCAGTTCCCGTCCTCTTGGTGCCTAAGAAGGATGGAACATGGCGTATGTGTGTTGATTGCCGAGCCATCAACAACATCACCATAAAATATCGGTACCCCATTCCTAGACTTGATGATATGTTAGATGAACTGAGTGGTTCCACAGTGTTTTCCAAGATTGATCTTAGGAGTGGCTATCACCAAGTTCGGATGAAGGAGGGTGACGAGTGGAAGACTGCTTTCAAGAGCAAGCAAGGCTTGTATGAGTGGCTGGTGATGCCGTTTGGTCTTACCAACGCCCCTAGCACCTTCATGAGGCTTATGAACGAGGTTCTAAGGCCCTACATTGGTAAATTTGTGGTTGTCTACTTTGATGACATATTGATCTATAGTTAGTGCTTATCCGATCAGATTAGTCATGTAGAACAAGTTTTGAAGGCGCTCAGGCAGGAAGGACTCTTTGCCAATCTCAAGAAGTGTGTATTTTGCACTGACCAGTTAATATTTTTAGGCTTTGTTATGAGCTCACAGGGTTTGAAGGTCGATGAGGAGAAGATCAAGGCCATCCAAGACTGGCCCACGCCGACCACTATTAGGCAAGTCCGAAGTTTCGATGGCCTAGCCAGCTTCTATAGGCGGTTTGTCAAGGACTTCAGCACCATTGCTGCTCCCATGACCTCAGTGATCAAGAAGAATGTATCCTTTGTTTGGGGCCCTGCCCAAGAGGAGTCTTTCAACGAGCTTAAATATAGTTTAACTCATGCACCCGTTCTTACACTCCCTGATTTTAATAAAACTTTTGAGATTGAGTGTGATGCATCAGGTACAGGCATTGGAGCTGTCCTTACTCAAGGGGGCCGACCAGTGGCATTCTTTAGTGAGAAATTGAGTGGAGCTGCCCTCAACTACCCAACCTATGACAAAGAGCTATACGCTCTAGTAAGGTCCCTCGAAACTTGGCAGCATTACCTGTTGTCTAAGGAATTTGTTATTCATACAGATCATGAGACACTTAAGCACTTGAGGGGACAGACCACACTCAAGAAGAGGCACGCCAGATGGCTCGAGTTCGTGGAGACCTTTCCCTATGTGATCAAGTACAAGAAGGGCAAAGACAATGTGGTGGCCGATGCACTGTCCCGGAGACACACTCTCATTGTGACCATGGAGGCCAAGATCATGGGTTTCGAACATATTAAAGAATCTTATGCCACTGATCTTGATTTTAATGAAGTTTTCAGGAACACTGAGAAGGGGGCTTTCGGGCCATACTACCAGCATGAGGGGTTCCTGTTCAAGGGAAAGAGGTTGTGCATTCCCAAAGGAGCCATGAGGGAACTGCTGGTTCGGGAGGCCCATGGTGGCGGCCTCATGGGACACTTTGGTCGGGACAAGACCTTGAGTGTCCTAACTGAACATTTCTTTTGGCCAAACATGAAGAGGGATGTGGAGAGCATATGCGCCAAGTGCACTACTTGCCTTAAAACCAAGTCCAGGTCACATCTTTACGGTTTACAAATGCCATTGCCGATTCCTAACCACCCTTGGGTAGACATTTCTATGGACTTTGTGCTGGGTTTACCCAAGATAAACCACAAGGATTCCATTTTTGTAGTGGTAGACAGGTTCTCCAAGATGGCCCATTTCATAGCCTATAACACCACTAATGATGCCACTCAGACCGCCGACCTATTCTTCAAAGAAGTGGTCTGACTACATGGTGTTCCTCGAACCATTGTGTCTGACCGTGATGCCAAGTTCCTCAGCCATTTCTGGAAGACACTATGGGGCAAGTTCGGAACCAAGCTACTATTCTCGACCACTTGCCATCCCCAAACCGACGGCCAGACTGAGGTAGTAAACCGTACACTCTCTCAACTGTTGAGAGCTACGGTCGGTAAGAATTTAAGAAATTGGTTGTCTTGTTTGCCTTTTGTTGAGTTTGCTTATAACCATGCTAGGCACTCTACTACTAACCTGTCACCTTTTGAGATTGTTTATGGGTTTCAGCCAGAAACTCCTTTAGACTTCACCGAACTGCCCAGCTCCATGTACCGCAGTCGTGATGGAGTCGCCAAGGCAGAGTTTGTTAAGAACATGCACCTGAAGGTCAAGGAGAGGATAGAGGCCAAGGCGGCTAAGGTCAAGGCCAAGTATGACCAGAAGAGGAAGGAGGTACTGTTTGAACCCGGAGACTTGGTGTGGTTACAATGCGGCCCGAGAGGTTTCCAGAAGCCCGGAAGTCCAAGCTCTCTCCTCGTGGGACAGGACCATTCCGCATCCTAAAGAAGATCAACGATAATGCCTATATCCTTGACCTCCCAGCTGAATTTAAAATTTCACATACTTTCAATGTCTCGGATTTGTCTCCTTTCCATGCAGATAGTAATGATGACTTTGCAGATGATGGTGTTCTGAGGCCAGAACCTCCTCAAGAGGGAGGGAATGATGAGGCCATCCAAGTAGAGGTTCCCATAGTTAGGCGCGGTCCGACTACCCGGAGTGGAACCAGGGCCTTGCGAGAAGGTTTCACCAAAGCTGTCCACAAATCCTTGATCAAGATGGACAGACTGACCAGGACCAGCTGCTGATTGAGAAGATGGTCCAGTTGAAGATTCAAGATCAAGCCGGCCCAACGAAGGTTCAGGACGCGGCCGACCCGATCCAGTTCAGACTCAACCAAGCCGGACTTCTCATTTCCACATCCGAGCTTGGTCCAGACTCAGTTTCCATTTCATCCACTCCAACTCTTCCCGGTTCTGAGATCTAGCCAACCACCAAGGGGAGTAGCATGTGTTGTACTCTTTTCCTCACCAGGTTTTGTCCCATTGGGTTTTCTTGGTAAGGTTTTAATGAGGCAACATGCAAGCATGCTATTAGCCTTGGTCTAGGCCTTCTCAAACCGACAACCAGATGTCTGGTTTATTTTAATTTATTTGGTTAAGACTTTGGGCTATTGTTTCAGCCTCATTTTCGGCCAGCTTGTTTAAGGCCTTTTATCTTTGAGTTCCATAAGGGGTAAACCCTATATAACTCCATGAAGTTGGCGATTTTTGCCTAAGTCTTTTATGAAATAATTTTGCCTTTGCAAACCTAAAAACCCTAAGTCTTTTTCTGTGAGAAACAAGAGAGAGCAGCCGAGTCTTATCAAGCTTCAACCACCAAGCTTGTGGCGATTCTTCACCTCCATTCCATCCATCGATTTGCCTTGAGAGTGATACACATCCAGCAAGCCAAATCCCATAGCTATCCACCTCCATCCACTGTTCTTCTTGAGAGAGATACACATCCAGCAACAAGGATCCATCCCCCATATCTCTATCCTTCTCTTATTTTGTTCTATCTTACTTCATATAGTTCTAGATTTTCCATTCATTATAAAAACCCATAAAAAGTCATATTTGCTTATGTTCTTCATTTATCATTTAGTTTTCTTTCTGTTCATCATTTTGATTCATAAATACTAATAAAATAGCACTCTTCTGTTTCAGGAACAGATCGGCCATCTCCCACTCCATCGCGTCCGTCTAGCCGCTCCATAGCCGTCCGTCCGTTCTGTCCTGTCCGAGTTCTTGAACCTCCGACTGTCCATCCGTGTAGTATGAATCCCGGCCTGTATCACTTCAGCACACACAGGACGTCCGTATGTGTCCGTCAGCACACACAAGACGTCCGTGTGTGTCCGTCAGCACACACAGGACGTCAGTGGCTGTCTGTGTTTGTCTGTGTGTGTCCGTCAGCACACACAGGACGTTTGTGGCTGTCCATCAGTCCACATATCAGCACGTTGGTCCATGGACCCAGCACGCTGGCCCATCCTGTTGACTGTTAGGGTGATTTTGGCCCACGTGGGCTGTCTATTCAGTACACACAGGACGTCCGTGGCTGTCCGCCAGCACACACAGGATGTCCATGGCTGTCTGCGGCTCTCCGTCAGCACACACAGGACGTGAGTGTCTGTCCGTGTGTGTCTGTGTGTGTCCGTCAGCACACACAGGACGTCCGTGGCTGTCCATCAGTACACATATCAGCACGCTGGCCCATCCCGTGGACTTTTTGGGTGAGTTTGGCCCACGTGGGCTGTCTGTTCAGTACACATAGGACGTCCGTGGGTGACCGTCAGCACCAACAGGACGTCCGTGTGTGTCCGTCAGCACCCACAGGACTTCTGTGGCTGTCTGTGGCTGTCCGTGTGTATCCGTGTGTGTCCGTCAGCACACACAAGACATCCGTGGCTGTCCATCAGTACGCATATCAGCACGCTGGTCCTTGGACTCAGCACGCTGACCCTTCCCGTGGACTGTTCGGGTGATTTTGGCCCCCGTGGAATGTCTGTTCAGTTCAAACAGGATGTCCGTGGGTGTCCGCCAGCACACACAGGACGTCCGTGTGTGTCCGTGTGTGTCCATGTGTCTCCGTCAGCACACACAGGACGTTTGTGGCTGTCCATCTGTACACATATCAGCACGTTGGTCCTTGGACTGAGCACGCTGGCCCTTCCAGTGGACTTTTCGGCTGATTTTGGCCCACGTGGGCTGTCTGTTCAGTACACACAGGACGTCTCTGGGTGTCCGTCAGCACACACAGGACGTCCGTGTGTGTCCGTCAGCACACACAGGACGTCCGTGGCTATCCGTGTGTGTTCGTGTCTCTCCGTCAGCACACACAAAACGTCCGTGGCTGTCCATCAGTACACATATCAGCACGTTGGTTCTTGGACTCAGCACGCTGACCCTTCATGTGGACTGTTCGGGTGATTTAGGCCCATGTGAGTTGTCTGTTCAGTACACACAGGACGTCCGTGGCTGTCCGTCAGCACACACAGGACGTCCGTGGCTGTCCGTGTGTGTCCGTGTGTCCATTTTTGTCCGTCAGCACACACATGACATCCGTGGCTGTCCATCAGTACACATATCAGCACGCTGGTCCTTGGACTCAGCACACTGGCCCTTCCCGTGGACTTTTTGTCTGATTTTGGCCCACGTGGGCTGTCTGCTCAGTACACACAGGACGTCCGTCTGTGTCTGTCAGCACACACAGGACGTCTGTTTGTGTCCGTCAGCACACACAGGACCAGGACGTCCGTGGGTATCCGTGTGTCTCTGTCAGCACACATAGGACGTCCGTGGCTGTCCATCAGTACACATATCAGCACGTTGGTCCTTGGACTCAGCACGCTGACCCTTCCCGTGGACTGTTCATGTGATTTTGGCCCATGTGAGCTGTTTGTTCAGTACAAACAGAACGTCCGTGGGTGTCCGCCAGCACACAGGACGTCTGTGGCTGTCGGTGACTGTCCGTATGCACACAAAGGACGTCTGTGGGTCCGTGTGTGTTTGTCAGCACACACAGGACGTCTGTGGGTGTCCGTCAGCACACACAGGACGTCCGTATGTGTCCGTCAGCACACACAAGACGTCCGTGTGTGTCCGTCAGCACAAACAGGACGTCAGTGGCTGTCTGTGTTTGTCTGTGTGTGTCCGTCAGCACACACAGGACGTTTGTGGCTGTCCATCAGTCCACATATCAGCACGTTGGTCCATGGACTCAGCACGCTGGCCCTTCCTATTGACTGTTAGGGTGATTTTGGCCGACGTGGGCTGTCTATTCAGTACACACAGGACATCCGTGGCTGTCCACCAGCACACACAGGATGTCCATGGCTGTCCGCGGCTGTCTGTCAGCACACACAGGACGTCAGTGGCTGTCCGTGTGTGTCTGTGTGTGTCCGTCAGCAAACACAAGACGTCTGTGGTTGTCCATCATACACATATAGCACGCTGGTCCTTGGACTCAGCACGCTGGCCCATCCCATGGACTTTTCGGGTGATTTTGCCCACGTGGGCTGTCTGTTCAGTACACTTAGGACGTCCGTGGGTGTCCGTCAGCACACACAGGACATCCGTGTGTGTCCGTCAGCACCCACAGGACTTCCGTGGCTGTCTGTGGCTGTCCGTGTGTGTCCGTCAGCACACACAGGACGTTTGTGGCTGTCCATCAGTCCACATATCAGCACAGCACGTTGGTCCATGGACTCAGCACGCTGGCAGGGTGATTTTGACTGTTAGGGTGATTTGGCCCCACGTGGGCTGTTTATATTTCAGTAGCACACACAGGACGTCTGTGGCTGTCCGCCAGCACACACGACAGGGGGTGTTAAAACAACGTAGTGTCCATTTCCTGTGCCATTCTGCTCTCCGTCAGCACACACAGGAACGTCAGTGTCTGATCCGTGGTTATTCCATTCCGTTTATCTTCAATCACACACAGGAACGTCGGTGGCTGTCCATCAGTACATCATAACTCAGCACGCTGTCCACTCCCGTGTTTAACCTTTTTGGATGGTTTGGCCCACAGTGTGGCCTGTCCGTGTGTCAGTAACCTAGAAACGTCCGTGGCTGTCCGTCAGCACCCACATGGACGGTCCGTGGTGGTGTCCCGTCAGGGGTCACCCCATAACAGGACGTTCCTCCGTGGTGTCCGTGGTGGCCGTGTCATGTGTATCCGGTTGTGTCCGTCAGC